>NW_016911540.1:45802-103538 GCF_001483705.2 Eufriesea mexicana | reverse complement strand
TATATATGTATATGCTAATGCAAAATAATTCGAATGAAACAATCTAATGATGTAAATTTTAAAATATTTGTCGTAAGAAACGCACGAGTATTTTGATTATAGTTTAAAACTAAATATGAATTTTATATTAGAAATTAAAATCTTTCTCCAAAATTTCATATATTTATTTATTTATATTTCATAGATGCATAATGTTTTTTGTTAAAAAGCAAAATTTTTCTATATTTGTTGACAATATATATGTTCGGAACGTCAAATAATTAATAATCAAATTGACAAAAACTTAGAGTATCTGTCTTTTGAAATAAATTATCTTTAATTTGAAATGTTTATTATACTACTCAAGGATTTCGAAAATTACTGTGTAACTTGTTATTTTGCTTTTCTACTAGAAATACACCCAGAAAGTTATATATCAGACATTCAGTATTCAAAAGGAGCAAATATTTTTTCAGTAAAATCTATTTTTTATTAATTAATAACTTAATAAACCACATATTAATAACTAATATTATATATGTGTGTATTTCATATAGGATTTATAAGTGGTAATTTTTTCACTTTTCTAATGTTAGAAGCCGATTAAAATAAAGACATTTGAAAGTTGATTGTGGCAAATTTCTGTCATTTAAATAAGGATAACAATTATAAGATTTCCTGAAAAATTTCAAACTGGCAAAAAATTGTGCTCTGAAATCACGCCAACGACAACCACATACAGAATTTAAAGTGATTAAATTCATGTCAGCGGCAACCAGTAAGAGGATCATAAATGACGTGAATTTACGTCAGCAGCAACCAGAAAGTGGATCACAAAATTACGTAAATTCACATCACGAATGTAATAAGTCCATTATTACGATTATTTTCTCACAAACCTTTTGCGTATTTCGATTGACCTCGTGTACTTTCGGAAATGAATCTTCTTCCTGATTGGGATCATAGCAATTGGATTGTAACGTGTGCTCCCTTATCGGAGGAAGTTGTTTTCCAGGTAACATTTGAAATGTTTCGTTCTCTAAAGCAGCCGTTGGTACATCCACACAACTGGTCACAGAACTTATTATCGGCCTAGCCTCAGAAAATTCAAGACATTTGATTTCTTCTGATTCTTGAATTACAAGACAACTCTGTGAAAACCCATCCGACGACTTGTCCGTTTCATCTTTTTTTTTCCGAATCGTACAATTATCCTCTGAGAATTGAATAATCTTTTTAGAATCATTTAAATCCCTTTTATTAACAGTAAGATCGGAACTTTCTATGTCAACGCTAATATTATTCTGTTGCCCTACAGGCGTATTTTGAGCATGTTTTTCAATATTTGGAGGATCCTTTTCTATGGAATTAGACTGAAGAGGGTCCACAGAAAACGTTGATTTCATTGATTCTTCGTTTACAGGCCACACTTTTCTTTCTGCAAGTTGTAGTTCCTCCTCCAGTGAATCTTGACTCGACGAGATAGTCAGACATACCCTCGGTAAAATAGGTGGACTATTTCGAACCTCTTCCGGCAATACGCTATCGTAATCTAGCGATGACTTTGGTGATAATTTTGGCGGTTCGGGTGACGGTGAAGAAGAATTGTTATTGGGTGAGCAATCTGCATTCCTACTATTTAAGTTCACACTCCGATATTTGTTATCAGAGGGACTCATGTTATCGCTATTTACATCGATCACTTCTTTGGAGATTGGAAGGGCTGTAGACAATTTTCTATGTAACTTTGACAGATTTTCTATTCGCTTTTCGTAGCGATTCATCACCTGTCTCAATCTGGTACTTTGTTGAGGGTTTGAATCGTTCGCCATTTGCTTGGCTAACTCCACAGCTTTGCTTCGTAGTTCACGAAGCTTTTGCTTTAATCTGTTCCGTCGATATTTTAGCTTGTAGCTGTCGGTATTCGAAGATGCAAAGTCTGCGTCCTTCTCATAGAGGGTGTCATTACAATTATTGGGATTTAAACTAGACGATGGCTGAGATGTTGTATCTGTGATGATTCTGTAATTTGACTCGTGTCCTGATCCCATGATGATTTGGGAATTCTTATATCTTTCCGTCTCTGTTATCAAGAATAATATAATTTAAATACAATGCTTGGAATTTAATATATATGAAAATATGAAGCACACTAGTACAAAAAAGAAAAATGGCTATTTTACAATAGTTACCAAAATCGTAATTTTAATATAATTACAAATTTAAAGAATTTTTCACTGTTTTAAACCCAAATTTTTTAATTTTTCAAATTTAGGTCTTTTCAACTGTAAACATTTCCAACTTTAATTTTCAACTTTCATTTTTAAAGACAGTCCGTATCAAAAGTATAATGAAATTATATTCCGAAAAAAAGTAAAAAAATGCGAAGTAAAATTTCTATTCGTTATTTATTTTCATTGTTACCTGCATGCACAACTTTCTTCAATCTTAACGGAGGCACTAACTTGTTACCAGTTTCTTCTTTTGTCGTAGATGTAGCTCTAACGCATTTGTCAGTACAAAGATTTTGTATTCCTTCTGTCGCGTTCGAGCCGCAGAAATTCGTTAAAAACTCCTTAATCGAACTTTCCACACGTTCCTCTTTATTTTGACTAGAATTTGTTCCCTGCGATCTTTTCTTCTTTCTATTTTCTTTAACACTATCCTTCTCGTGCTCCATTTCGTTATTATTTCTCCTCTTCGTCACATTGAGACTTCCTACATTTGAAATTTGGGGAACAACATAATCCATCGAACTGACAGATTTTTTCGATGCTATTTGCATTTCGGAATTAATGTTTCCTTTCTTGCGAAGTTTCTCGATCGACAGAGTATCTATTGATTTTGTCGATTCTACTTCCACTACATCCAGTATAGCAGATTTGGGTAATATAAGTGACGATGAACAATTCTTTCGAAAGAATCTTATAGGTACAGATGGTGCAGGTCGAATAGGTAAAGAACGATTCGGTTGCACTGGTATCAAACATGGTCCACGATCTTGTAAAGCAGTTACCAAGCTGCCAGTTTCATTGCGGTTTAACTTGTTAGAACTATCAGCTATTATAATTCGAGGTTCTGTAATGGAATGACAAAATGTACCAGAAGAGCAAAATTAATCGTATTTAATAATTAATAGAAATTGCACGTACATACATATCGTTATTAGAATATCGTAGACTGTAATATTTAGATCATAGAATAGCTTGTACTTCGTAAATTTAAGTAAATTTTAAATTGCGAAGAATTTAGATGTAATGATAAATGGATTAAAAAATAGTAAGCAACGATTTAATTTTTATGATTAGTGAAAAATGGTTAGTAGCTAGTGATGTATGATTAATGTCTAATAGCTATAATATTAAGTATGCCACATGCTCACAAGGAGAGTGCAAGTCTTTCGGGTCACCGATTTAGTTGAAACTTTGCAGGTTTGTAGATATCGTCATGTAGTTTAAGAAAATATACCATTATAGCGGCAACTACTAAACAGTTTTTGAAATATTTACGACTAAAGTTTTATTACTAATCTTAATTATGTATTTATCTCCAGCAATATGCAATCAAAGTCGTGACTTAATGCCGATGGTTCAAAATTCTTATAACGAAAGACCCCGGGGTTCGATTCCCGTCTGCATAGTTTGGTAATTTTTTAATCTATTTCTTATTTTGTGTTCATTTTTCGTCTATGAAAACATTGTAAATAAACGATTGTAAATAAAATTTCTTAATAAAAAAATTTATTTTTTGCGCTTTCTTATGTAAGTATATATTTATTACAAAATAATAAGAATATTATGGAAGAAATATACTTTCCTATATTAATCTTATTTACTATAGAAAATATAAAACCTATCTCATGTAAGTATTAATTATTAAATTAAACATTGTATAAGAATGTCGCCTATAATTGCAACTTTGCTGTGCAGCTATAAATGTTCATGAATTAATTAGAAAAAATTGGAAATTTATTAATTTTCTACTGCTGAATAAATACAAATTTTACCGCCTGCGATCAGCGCCATCTATGATTTGGGCTCAAAAATCAAGAAAGTAATAGGAATATAGAATAGGCAAGGAAGTCGTCAAAGAGCTGGTCACGTGGTAGACAAGGACAGAGAGGGGATAGAAAAGGATAGAATGGCTCCGCCAGTGAAAACTTATTAATTACTCAATTTCCATAAGCAATTTGTGAACTTTTATAATTCCCTTGCAAAGCTGGAACTTCAGGCTGCATTCCTATATAATTTTTGTAAAGAATTTAACTCTAAATTGTTAGTTATTAATTTTTGTTTGATGGCGTATATAATTTCATAACGGCGACCATCACGATCTTCCGTGAAAATATTTATTAATCAACGAAACTTGAAGCAAAATGTGATCAAAAGTTATATGAGAAGATTCGCAAGAACATTGTTTTTATGATGAGTGCATAAAGATTCATGAATTAATTGTGTAAAGGATAGTAATTAACGAAAAACCAATGGCGTTTTCGACAACAATTCAAACACTGCGCAGAGTAATTATTAATAATTAATTAATTAGGGACAAATTTATATCAAAAAATACATTGGAAAGTTCTTGAAGGATCTGCTTTTACGATGCAATTATAAAAGTTCATAAATTAATCGCAAGAATTAAGTAATTAATTAATTTTCCAATAAAAATTCAAAAAGGAACCGTCAGCGCCACCTGTGACTTTTATCTGGAAGCTTGTGCTCCGTTAATTCGAGTACAGAGCTATAGGTGGTGCTGACGGTTCCTTTTTGAATTTTTATTGGAAAATTAATTAATTACTTAATTCTTGCGATTAATTTATGAACTTTTATAATTGCATCGTAAAAGCAGATCCTTCAAGAACTTTCCAATGTATTTTTTGATATAAATTTGTCCCTAATTAATTAATTATTAATAATTACTCTGCGCAGTGTTTGAATTGTTGTCGAAAACGCCATTGGTTTTTCGTTAATTACTATCCTTTACACAATTAATTCATGAATCTTTATGCACTCATCATAAAAACAATGTTCTTGCGAATCTTCTCATATAACTTTTGATCACATTTTGCTTCAAGTTTCGTTGATTAATAAATATTTTCACGGAAGATCGTGATGGTCGCCGTTATGAAATTATATACGCCATCAAACAAAAATTAATAACTAACAATTTAGAGTTAAATTCTTTACAAAAATTATATAGGAATGCAGCCTGAAGTTCCAGCTTTGCAAGGGAATTATAAAAGTTCACAAATTGCTTATGGAAATTGAGTAATTAATAAGTTTTCACTGGCGGAGCCATTCTATCCTTTTCTATCCCCTCTCTGTCCTTGTCTACCACGTGACCAGCTCTTTGACGACTTCCTTGCCTATTCTATATTCCTATTACTTTCTTGATTTTTGAGCCCAAATCATAGATGGCGCTGATCGCAGGCGGTAAAATTTGTATTTATTCAGCAGTAGAAAATTAATAAATTTCCAATTTTTTCTAATTAATTCATGAACATTTATAGCTGCACAGCAAAGTTGCAATTATAGGCGACATTCTTATACAATGTTTAATTTAATAATTAATACTTACATGAGATAGGTTTTATATTTTCTATAGTAAATAAGATTAATATAGGAAAGTATATTTCTTCCATAATATTCTTATTATTTTGTAATAAATATATACTTACATAAGAAAGCGCAAAAAATAAATTTTTTTATTAAGAAATTTTATTTACAATCGTTTATTTACAATGTTTTCATAGACGAAAAATGAACACAAAATAAGAAATAGATTAAAAAATTACCAAACTATGCAGACGGGAATCGAACCCCGGGGTCTTTCGTTATAAGAATTTTGAACCATCGGCATTAAGTCACGACTTTGATTGCATATTGCTGGAGATAAATACATAATTAAGATTAGTAATAAAACTTTAGTCGTAAATATTTCAAAAACTGTTTAGTAGTTGCCGCTATAATGGTATATTTTCTTAAACTACATGACGATATCTACAAACCTGCAAAGTTTCAACTAAATCGGTGACCCGAAGGACTTGCACTCTCCAAGTCAGTCTCGTTTTAAGGGAAGACATTTGTTTATAGTTTTTTTGCGGAAATGTTCATTATCGCTTATTAATTTTTTATCCCCAAAATTGAACACGTGATACTTTTTAATTATCAAATTTTAGAACAATTTAGGCATATGCATATTAAGTGGTGAATTATTTTTTGAAGGATTATTGATATTCGATAAATAAATTAAAAATAAAAAGTTATTCGTATTTCGAGTTATTATATCATTACATATATCAGAATGTTTGAAGATTCATTTTATTTACCTTACCAAGTCAAACCCGAGAAATCAAACTTTCGAAGAAAATTATTATTTGAAATGTAGTTTTCATCATTCATTGTTCATCATTTATCATATCATCATTCATGATTAATAAACCAAATGTAATTTTATTTTTACCTATATTATTATCGATATTAGAATGAGATAGTATCGTCACTAATGACCTAGTAACATATACAAAAGGAAAAAAAGGAAGAATTATCTATATTTTCTCCTTTATTACTACAAAAATTTGAATAAAACGATTTATCTAATAAATATGATTCAAATATACATCTTTTTTATAAAAATTTTACATAAGAATAACATTTTGTGTAAGTACTATTTGCTTCTTTAGCAAGTGTCTCCCTTTAAAATAGACTACATTTCATATCGCCACTTCATTTCTTATAGTTGTTAATCAACCAGTTTTACTGAAATTACACTTCAATTTGTTTGTATCATTAATTCTGTACCTAGTAAAACATTCGAAGGGCACTTCTCGTTCTTGCTTCCCTTTTCATTCGCCGTGCTTATCTTCACATCACAGAATCTCTTCAAAATAGTTTGTTTCCACGTGTTCTTCTCGTCTGCCGTTAGATCAACGAAAATAGGCCTCTGTCGATTTCCTATATTGGAAATCACATTTCCTTCCGTCGAGTAATCAAAATCACTTTTCTTGATCACTTCGTCAATCTTCTTCAAGCTCTTCTCGGACTTTCTCAATGTTTCGCACGCTTCGAGATTTTCTTGTATCTCGCTAGAACTACTAATTAAACAGACATCATGTACTTCCTCGAAATCTGTGCCATTTTCATCGCAATACAAATGCTCCACGTCATAGCCAACTTTTTCTCCTTTGGTTCGCAGTTCGCTCGAAGTTTCTTGAAGAAATGACAAACTGGGAGTTCTGGAGGAATCTTTGATCTTCTTGTAAATGGTACTGTCGCGAGATATCATTACCTTCGGCCAGCTGTTCTTCTTGCTGAATAATTTAAACGTCGGTGTGTGCTTCGATCTTCCTCTCTGTTTTTTTGGCGAGTCATTCGATTGGCAACTACCAAGTTCTTTCATTTTCTTTTTTGATGTACAATTGAGGTAAAAATGGTTTGTTCGGAAACAACGTAAAAAGAGAGGTAGGTTCTTCCTATCGATTCAAAACTATGCAAGACAAATTGATGCCTGCTTTTCAAATATATGTAAGTTTGGTTTCAAGAGAATGCGAAGTTTGATATTTCAAAAATTTGTATTTTACGATGGTACTGTATATGGCACTTTGTGTAGTCTAGTACAACGAAAGATGATAAAATATGTAAAATGTTATTTAAATCAAACAGAGGATATAATGCATGAACATAATAGGAATATACAAAGAAATTTATGTAACTTGGGATCGGAGTTTTTATAATATTTTATATTTCGTGTAAATTGCGTCCATTTTCGATAAATGTTCAATTGTTAAAAAGTATAAAATTATTAATCTATATGAATTCTTTATGTCAATACCGTTTTTTCGATATTTAATCAATAATTTAACGTACGTTGTATTTGAAATCAAAATTGTGGGAAAAATTTGAAATACGTTGTTTAAATTAAATTTCCTTAAATGTTACAAATCTTACAAATTCTTAGTTCTTATATTTTCTCAGTTAAGAAATTTTTAATCGACCAATAAAATTATGGAAGCTTTATTTAAATAAATGAATAAAAAAAAAAAAGGAAAACAGAAATAAAGTTTTTAATTTTTGTGTTTAATTTTTTTATTCATTGTATAATAGTTTTCATTTCTTTTTCGTATCAGGAAAGCTATGCATGTTATCTTATGTTAAATTGCTGTGAAATTTACGGATCGATCATCTTTCGCACATAAAATATGAAGATCACATATGTGTTTTCTTCTTCTCATTTCTTCATATCCTTGTTATAACATATAAAATTATAGTGTAAAATATAATGTACGGATAAAACTCAAATCTGTGAAAGATAAAACTTTAAGAACAGATAGAAAATTCGTAAAAGTTTCAATATCCTTAATAATATACCTAAATTGAATAAGATTTCAAAAATAGTATCGATATCAGTAGTCTATATCGGTACTAAGGTATTAAAGTACTTTCTCTTTCCTTCTTTTATGCAATTTTATATATCTATAAAAAATATAAAAATAACTTTTAAAAAACGAGGGATGTTTTCCGAAAAATAACTTTTTTCACTATGATACTGTACAAAATGTACTTTTTCTTGGCACAATTATGTTGGAATAGAATTGTTTTACTTCTAATGATATAAAATTGAAAGCATTATCATTTCCATGTAACGAAGAAAGTTAATGCAAGATCAACATTCGAGTACAAAAATTTACTTATTCAATAATTTTCATTTATAAACAACAAAATTTGATCACATGCTTTATTACTGTTTCATCTAAAATTTGCATAAGACTGTCAGATTTAAAAATTGAAAAATTAAATAGTTTGTCAAATAAATTCAACTGATCATTTTTTAATCATCTTTGTGCTGCTATTTATTTTATTATTAAAATTAATTTATACAAACTCTCACTTTATCAAATCGTTATTTTATACTCACGATTTTCCCCGAATATACATTATACACTTGCCAAATATTGCATGTTTCACCTCCATTTGCATATATGATCCAATGAAATAGTTCTTTCTTTTAGAAACACGCGAACACCAACATTGTCACAATAAAAATTCATATTATTTGCAATTCACAAAATTTATAATTACTTTCCACTGTTTTTATTCACGTACAAAGGAATTATTAGTTTTAAAAGATATGTATATGTGTGTGTGTACATATACATATATATATATAATATGTTACATAACAAATAACAATCAAGAACTAAAGAATGAAGTTAAAATATGGAAAAGTAAAATGTAGGAATCAAAATTGAATTAAATGGGTATTTAATAAAATGATGCTTCACATTGTTTATAGTTGTGTGCAATTTTATATATTCTAAAATTTCATAAATCAATAATTCAAGGATAAAGAGAAAGGAAAATGGATGCAACCTGCTTTTTCCGAATTCAATATCAAAATGTCATCAGAAATACATAAAGAAAGCTGAGAGAATCTACGCACACATTTCAATACATATATATCAATATTCCTTTCAGAGAACTTAAAAACAAATAAATTGTTAATTAAAAGTAAGTAACAACGTGCAATAGGATGACGTAAGAGAAAAATGATATATTTTGCAATAGAATAATTTTGTCTAGTAAGTACTATAGAACCATCAAATTGAAATATTCCGTTTGACACATGTCGCAAAGTAGTTCGAGACGCTGTCGCGCGAAAAGTGAAGGCAAAAAGCAAGGAATCTTACACATACGCCAGTGTTCCCACTTCTAGAAAAGTTCTTATTAGGGAAACTCTTCGCAATTGGCCGACTAGAACGCAGTCGTTTGGCGCAGCTTTGGAATATCATGTTTACCGACAAGACATGCAAGAAAAAGTACAATAAATTCTTTTTTGGCTATATCTCGAAAGTTCCTTTTCGTGTTTAGATACGCATACTGTTTCCGTTCATTGTAGATCGAAGAGTGGTTGAAACTTTATGGACATGGTAGCTATAAATCGATTATACTCGTTTCTTTTATATGTGCACGAATATCTTCATATTTTATAAATATTTTATGAATTTCACCGATTTTTACTTATAAATTTTATAAATTCCTGTTTATGAATATCATTCTGTTAATTTTATAAATTTTTACTCATTTACTTTATTTCGTAAACTCGATAAATATTTTTGTATTAACAGTAAACATGTTACGAGTCCACAAAAATATATTTCTTATTGTACAGTATTTTGAAATAACACGTTCAACGTTATATTACATAACAAAATATCTTTACATAATACTAGCATTCATAGCATATATTAATATACTATGTATAATCACACATAATACTAGTTTCATTCACATACTTGCGAGAAAGCTAATATTTGTATTTGTTTCATTCACTAATTATTTTTTATTCAACAATTATACACGAAACTTCAAGTAAAAATAAGTACATGATATGTCACTATGCAAATATGTGTGTTAAAAAATTTCTAGTATTTTTCAATTTACAATCGAAAGGAAAATTACTCGCTGAAACCCTTTTGCAAATATGAAGTTACTTTGCAAAATCTAAAAATTTTTAAGGGAACTTCGCAGTGTAATTACTGTACCTTTAACAGTTACTACTTTACCAGTTACATACTTACTATAATGGGATAGCCATTATCATTGCTGCTATATTCTCTATATCTGCTTTCATAACTAGTATGCCAAAGCAATGAGTTCTAAAGAAACAAATTTTTATTATAAATTTTCAATACTTTAGCTATATTTATGGACGGAATAATACGATATTCTACTTCAAGTTAAATTTAACCGCTGCGTGTAAAATGGCTATTGTATGTGTATAATATTGATCGACTTTTTCATTCTTCAGACACTGTTTAATGCTTAAATGTAAAAGTTCCCCTTGCAAAATCGATTCACCAAATAATCGGTGCGTTGTATATTTCCCACGAGAACTCATCGAAGGACAGTTATTACTAGCTATATAAAACATGACAACATTTGCTGTAAACATTTCAGTTTTTAATATACTAAATGAAAATTCGATATTATTTCTCATAAATGAAAATATATAATAACTACCATAAAAATTATATTTATTATACTATGAAATTGCAAATTTTACATTTAATATTTTATTCGATGTAGAATAATAAACTTTTAGGATATTACCTTTCTTATTATGTTCTTCGACATCTGCAATAGATTTATCATTAATTAATAAATTTTTCTTTCGTTGCAATGAAAATGTGTTAATGGATGTGCTATATAAGATTAATTTGCATTGAAAGACGAAAGAAATTGATCGCGTTCTCTTCATTAACATCGATATATTAAAAGTGCTGAAGCTCCAAATAGTAGAAATATTTAACACGTTAAATTCATCCCAGTTGTATATCAGAATCAAACAAATTACGTGTATCCTCGTGTTAAATTTGTTTCGAATATTCCGCAAATATGGATTATATATTTTGCCGGGAACACGAACACTTAACAGACAAACAATACGTATTCACACGTGTGCATTTTCCCACCTGAGGAAAGTCGACGACATAGGGAAACTCGGCAACGAACGCATATACGAAGAAAAGGGGTGAATCACCCTATCGCTGTTCAGGCGAATTCTTCCTTTTTGCTAGATAAGAATAAAATGAAATAAAATATTTCCAATAATGAGTAGGATTAATTCTTCTTCTATGTAGATAAGAATTTAACGAATTTTTTCTCAATTTTTCATATTCCGCAATTATATTGCAATTTTAAACATTCGTTTACATTTTAAAGGTTTAATGGAACGTAAAGTGTTTTTAAATTAGTAAATTACAATTGCAAGTTTCTTAATTGAGAGAAAGACATTTCTTAATTTTAAATATAAAATGTATACATACAAACTTTGTTTTGGGATTAAATAAACAAATATTTTATATTAAATTAATTTATTTTGAATTTTCATTAGCATTTACAATTTTGTTTTCTGCTTTTATATTATCATAATACCAGGAAATGTCTTTTTTCATTTTTTTTTTTTTTAATAACTATTTTTTCGCTATTTAGGTTATCAATTAGCTACTTCATAAAATAAATGAATAAATATTCCTAATAAATATTTCTTTGAAATCAAAATTAAGTCGATTACGAATTGAAATATTCTGTTTTTGTACATAAATCAATGAAAATATTTTCGATCTGATAACGTTGACAAAACTAAACACGTTTTAATAAAAAGAGGTTCGTCTATCCTACAACTGAAATATGTTATCGGATTAATATTGACCAAACGAACGACGTAATCACAGGTTACCATTTGTAAACAATGAAGGAACTTGTTTCACGCCAGTCTTCGATGTCAGTTCTTTCTGGTTAATCTATTCTTCTTTTTGTTTTGTCGATATTTACAATAATACAAATACTCACAATTTATCAAGTTAACATTTTACTATAATTGTTTGTTCAAAAAGAAACGTGAAGAAACCTAAGAAGAAACCTACGTAGTTTATTAAACAAGAATGGCTTAATTTGGTTAAACATTCGCAACTGAAGAATTGATCATTTAAATAACGAATACCGAGGATAATACTGTAACAGGAAAAAATTTCAGAGTTTGGAAAGTGTAAAATGGTGATACAGAAAGTGGAGAAAAATGCACCAAAAACGAACACAATATGCAGATCATCATCTGCTAATGCAGAGGACAAAAAAAGGTCAAAGTACAAAGATCAAGTTTGTTCAAATGTACTGCACAATACTTGTGTTCGCACTACCGACTGTAAAACAGATCGTTACTCATGCAACGATAAGGAGGTAATTAAATTTTATTTGTTCGTCTGGATTAATATTTTTTTCATAATTCAATTGTGTGTCAAATTTATCATTCAATTAAACTTGTATACTTTTTTTATATCGTCTTGTTTATTATAGGTATTTGATGTTATTTGTACATTTATTATATTATCTAATAAAATGAAATTAAAATAAAGTGTATTCTAGTATGTATTTCATCGATTTTTTATTGTTTTATATTTTATTTTAAATACATATTATTTATTATTTTAAATTACATATATATTATTTTAAATTATACCATTCATTTTGCTTTGATTAAGATTTGTTTCGATATTTATTTATATTATACTTAATATTATGTTAATAATAAATAATTTAATGTTATTTAAATTACTTGTTAAGCTTAAGCGGTACCCGATATTATGGACATTTTAGTAGTCCAAATAATCATAAAAATTCAAAACATGTACCCTACTATTATTAATTAATTAATATTTTATAATTAATACACGAGTACGGATATCCGCGATGATCTCATTGTAATGAATTATTTAGTTAGGCAAGAAAATAGATAAAAGGAGAGCAAGAATGCGAGTAAGTGCTACAAAAAAGAAATTACCACCTGCAAAAGTTTTGACGAAAGAAGAGTACGATACATTTCAAAAATACACCAGCCCTATAACAAAGGAGGAACAAGAAGCAGCCCTTAAAGCAGAAGAAGAAGAAAAACAAAGACTCATAAAAGAGAGTATGGAGAGAAAAGAAGAGTTCCGTAGAATGGATAAAGAGAAACCTCGTGAAAAATGTGTAAAATTGGTGGAAATTGAAGAAGAAGCCAGGAAAAGAGCAAAATATATCCTCGAAAGAGCTGAGGACATGAAACTTGAACAGGAGGAAGAAATTCAAAAATGTAATAGGATCATTTTAGAAACCAAATGTCGGGTTATCAGAGACGCTCAGGTAAATAATATGAATTAATGTAATAAATTTTTTCGTATTCATTTTTATCGAATTTAAAATATTAAAAACTCAAAATAGACGTATACTTTTATACACATTAAAATTATATATTAAGTAGTAGTAAAGGGAAATTAAATAAAATTTAGTAATTATTCATAAAATAATATTTAAATTTGCATAATTTTTATACAATGTATTCGTTAAACTTATACGTCTCGATAGATAGCAGAGAAGAAACTGATTGAATACGAGTTGGAAGAAGAAGAAAAACGCTTGAATGATATGATGGAAAACGAAAGAAGATGGGCAATCAAAGAAGAAATAAAAAAAGAACAAGAAGAAGCAGTAAAGAGACAAACATTTGCGAATAGTTTAATGGATCAAATAAAAGAAAATGAAGAAAACAGAATATTAGAGTTCGAAAGAAAGCAGGAAGAAAGTCGATTAATTAATTTAAGCAATATTGCTTGGCAACAGGAAGAAATTGCAAAACTACGAAGCAAAGAATTTGAAAATGCACTAATTCGACAACAACTTGCTGAAGGAAACGAGCAATTAAAACACTTCAAAGCCATGGAACAGCAAGAAAATAAAATCATTGACCTCAGGTAGAATCTATCAAATTATTCAATTTTTAATTAGTGATTAATAACATACGTTACGCTGTAGGATACAACAATACCAAAAGTATAAGGAAGAAAGAGATGCAAAATTAGCGGAAGAACGAAAATTAGAAAGATTACAAAAAGAAAAGGCGAAAGCAAGTGTTGCAACACAGACATTACAAGCAAAGGATTTTCAAGTATTCAATTATTTATTTTAATGTTAAAGATTTTCGAATTTTTGTTTACTTAATAAACATTTATAAGTTTCATTGCAAATGAAATGAAATGAAATTTTATTGCATTTAACATCTCTTATAACGTCTTACATACTACATCAGAAATAAATGTAATTTAATTAGTGCTCTTCTATTATATTTTGGATGTCATTTTATTGTACATTATACATTTTACTACAATATTTAGATATAAATATTGTTACTATCACAATAAATAAAAAATTTTATATTTCGCATTTACATTTTAATAATAATTTTTTTCTTGCAGGAACGAATCGACGAGTTGAATGCTGCACGAATTCAAGAAGAAGTAGAAAGACAATGGAGACAAAAAGAAAAAGAAGAAGCTTTGAAAAAAGTAGAAGCTCAAAAATTACTTATAGAAGAAAGGAAGAAACAAATAAATAATAAACGAATAATGGAAGCGATTGAATTAGAGAGAGAACGACGTGAATTTGAAAAAATTATACAGGTTCAGAAGGAAGTTTTCTGTCGGGAACAAAAAGAACTTGAAAAGAAACAGTTGAAAGCATTAATTCATAGAAGCGAAATACTAAAACAGGTTTGCTTTTAGGATCGGTATATACTGTATTGTTTTCAACGACTTATATTATATATTCATTGTTTTAAATACCACTATAAAATTCATTTATCTTATATCATATCCAGTCTTAATGGTTACTTAATTTTTTACTTTGTTTTTAATTTTCATATTTTAACGTACAAATTAGTATCACTTGACCGATTCACGTTATGAATTCTAATATTAATTACTTTTCCAAATGATATAAGATATTGTAACATAATTATCTTTGTTAAAGTTTAAAATTTTTATTTTTAATCATTTTTAATTAGAATAAATTTATATAAATTTTTGATATGCATGTTAGAACCGCATAAATAATAGTCATAAATTGTTCTATCATCTTTATTAGGTAAACGAGAAAGAAAGGGAACGCATTGAGGCAAGACAGAAGATGTTTGAGGAAGGTTTAGCAATTCGCACAGAAGCCGCAATGCGTAAGAAAAAATTGCGCGAAACAATGGAAAAAAAATGTGATGAAATGAAAAGGAACAAAGTACCTGAAATATACATCAATGAAGTGAAACGATTGATCGATAATATGCAATAAATATAATTAATCTGTAACTATAATTTGTCCATTTATCATTTATAATGTATCCTGCATGTCATCATATCTCTGCTTAAATGAACAAACTTCATCACGTGTATCAAGATCACAGAAAATGTAGTTTATAAAATAACTATTTTTAAATATTATTTCCATAACATAACAACATTTGGATCACGTTCAACAACATCTTCAATTTGTGCGGCTGATTGACCTGTACTACAACAAATTTCATCAAGACTATATGTTCCTGTAAAATACTTATAAACTGGATTATTCTTCATCTCTTCGTTACATGGAGATCCTGGTAAATATATCGGATACTGCAAGTTATAAATGTAAAAGAATTGCAGATAAACAATGCTTTGTATAAATTTGACAATCAATATGACAAACCTTATAAACTCTGCGAATAAGACCTTCAATGAGACCAAATTGCACTAACCGTCTTTCATTGATTCTTAAATTTTGAGGATTGAGACGTTGACACAAGTCTCTCATACTACTGCCATGTGTCATACTTGCATACATTCGATATATGTCCCTAAGATATGCAGGTTGTCTGGCTAAAAATAATGTTTTGTAGGATACTTTCTTATTTTTATAAACATCATTGAGAATATAACACTTACGAAATTTTGAAGCATATGCTATACATCGTTCTTGTAATTTTGTATTTTCTGCCAATTCTCTTAATTTTGAAGTTGCTGCATAAACATTACTATATTGGAATATCGGAATCAAAGTTACAACACCATAATAACTGAAAGAAAATTAATATAATATTGCAAAAATTGTAGATTTCAACTGAAATTTAATATTTATATACTTACACAAGATTTTGTACACAACTTTTAACCAGATTATTCTCCACATCTGCTTCAGCTGCTATTCGTGCTACATGATTGAACCCATCTATGTACGGCAATACTTGCTGGGTAGTTAAATCCCACTGATCAGTCTGAAATGCTTCACGGCCCTCCAAGAATATTGGTACCTGATGATCAAGAACTGGTTTCGGCTCAGGTGCTAATTTTATGACTTTCAAATGGGACGTCATTGTCCCCTCTATTAAAATATTATATTTTATATTCTTAATAATTTTTACAAAGTTATTGTTTACATAATGTTCTTACCTGTCAAAGTACACATTTTGTGTAAGTTCAAATCCTGCATTACCTGTTGAAGCATTTCTGACAGTCTTGTTTTGTCTTCTGAAGCAGATAAAAAACAATTTTCCACTTCAAGTGCCATCTAAAAAAATTTATTAAATTTAATAAAGAAATACATAAAATAATTATTACCAATATTTATATATATATATATATATTCTTACTAGAAAATCAGACATTTTTTTCACAACAGGTTCATAATGTACAGTACGAGCTTCTGCATCACATACAAAACACAAATTAAAATAAAATGCATTTCTTGCATACTTTTTGTCATCAATTTTCACTGGAAATCCTAGGATTTTGTAATCCTTTAATGTTCTGTAATAAAATAAACAATTTAATGAACTAATTCAAAATGAATTATTAAATTCTTATACTTTTTGAACTAAACTTACACTGTGATAGTACTACGTTGTAACTGTGCTTTTGGTATAATATAAACACTGACATTATCAAAAATATCCTTTGAAATGAAGTTATCTGGAACCTAATAAAAGATATACATATACCACTGTAGATAGTGTTGTTAATAAATTATATATAAAAGCATTATTTGAAATAAAAAAAATGTCAAAATAATATTTCAAATATATTATAAGTTGTATTATAAGTTGTTAACCTGACAAGTGATCATCGGGCCCACAATAGGATGAAATTCCGAAAAAAATATACATCTAATTGGATCTTCTTGGCCTTTATCTTTTATGTTTTCTGTTACCAATGTCATTTTTATATTTTCCGTTACCGATGTCATTTTTGTAACAAGTTCGGTAACCTATCATTACAAAGTAGATAAGATAATATTAAAATATATACATGATTATATGTAATTATCATAAACTATTAATTACAAACATAATTTACTTTTTTTCCACAATTTTAAATAAATTGGCAATTAATGTTCATGTTAGATTAAAATTATAATCAAAAATTGAAGTTATAATACAATCGATACTTCAAATTCAATGCATATCTAAACACAAGAATTCTTATAAAATTGAAAATTCTATAGGACAGAACAAGTTTATTATATCTGTTCTGAATTTCTATTTACTCATATAAGAAAAAGGTATGATGTATTTATATTTATACACTCGTATGCAATTGAAACGAGGTTCCAATGAAATGTTTAAACCCATAAAAGGAAATAGAAACCTAAGAATATATTTAAGAGAGAAAGAGTATATCTAAATATATACATATTTTCTAACTAATAGACAAAAAAAATAAATTTTAATGATGAGAATATATAAATGAATGAACAGAGACAAGAAAAGAGTGAGAGAATAAAAGTAAGGAGGCCAACAATAAAAATGTATATTGTGTAATAAAAAGAGAAAAGAAAATAAATAAGTATGAGGGAGAAACACCATGAGAAATAAAGAGGGAGAGAAAAAGAGAGAACAATTCAATGAATAAGTAAGAACAAGTGGCAGTGTAATAAAGAGGGGAAGAATATTTAACCTTCTTCGTTATAATATTGGTATGTAATTTTATTAATATTTCACTACAGATTTATAAGTTTCTTTATTATATTCGTCATACTGTATTTATATTACATTCATGTCTTAGTTATACGTATATTTGTAATCTAATCATATCTTATCTATTTGTATTTTTTTATGTACGATATGTTTATTTTATATTATTTTTACGTTTACAAAATATAATATTTCCTGTAATTTTGCAAATATATCTCAAAGAGTAAACTTTATTATGAATATACTTTTAAAATTTTACTGCAGTATATATTTTACTAAATTTACTTCTTCTATATTTTTGAAAAATTAATGTATTAATATAAATTATAGATTTATATTTTAGAGTTATTAGTATTATTATAAAATATATCTAAATGATATTTGTCAAATTTTGGATCTTTTGACACAATATGTTTCCAATATAAAATTTCACCTATTAAAATTATAAAAGCTAATAGATAACCAACTATAACAGCAATAAATGCACCTTGTAATTTATGAAGATTAACAAGTGCTTTTTCTGACTCTGCTTCTTGTCGTATTTCCATAATTTTTGACCATTCCATAACATCACTTAACCATTTTTCAACTAATCCAATTTCTATTATACGTCTTATCTAAGAAGATACATTATATAGGACACATTAGTAATATCTCTTTTTGATAATTTTATAACTTAAAAAAAAGAATAACTACCAATGTATCAACTTGTGGTTTCAATGGTGAATTTTTTTCCATACCAAGAGCTACTGGCATATTTATGACACATTCTTCCATAATATGTAAATTATGCTTTGATGATATGTCCTCTGTAGTTTTACTTTCCCTTTGTTCTTCAAATATCTGTCTTTTCACACGAGCATGTTGAAGTAAATAAGAATTCTCATAATAACAAAAAGAACCATTTGCTACTTTCTCAATAGCTTCATCTTCGTGTTCAATTAATTTATATTTGTTACCAATTTCTTGGCTACTAAGGTCTGAAGATTTTAAGAAAAAATCTTTACTTTCGTTATTCCAGCCTCCAACTTCTATAGAACTTTTTGCTAATTGTGCTAGTGTATCAATAGTGACTCTGTATTCAAATCATAATTCAAATATGTTAATTAATTAATTAACATTTATGATTAAAGTTATTAAAATTAAATTATATAAGGCAGCAATGTGTTAAGCATACAATATCATAGCTATGATATAAATTATTTTATTAAAATAATTTTCACCTGGCAACTGGATTTGCTAGGATTGCAGTCATGCTAGCTCGATAAGCAACTGCAACTAAAATACTATAAATCCACCACCATCCAATTAATACTCGTATAGCCCAAGGGCTTGGCAAGTTTGGTAGAGAAACTTGAAATAGCATGCTATAAGTATGTAAAATACTATTTCCTATTTCAGTAAATAAGTATAATCCTTTTATTCCTGTCTTCATAGATGCATTTTGAATATGTATTTGATTTTTGTATAAACTTATATGCTTTTTATAAGATAGTGACAAAAAATAAAATACAGCACCTCCTAAAATTAAAGTGAGCACAAGAGCCATCCAGGTATAAAATCTAAAAAACAAGATACATATATTTTATCTATTAATTACGTTTTCTTCATTTTATACTCACTTAAATGGAAGTGTTAGAAGTTTCCATGAATTTTCAGTTAATGATTCTGGTGTTAGAAAAGTAAGACATTCAGTATTGTACGGGATAGTGAGATCAAAATAATCCAGGTGATGCAAGGTATAATGTAAATCACCTAAATAAAATGCAGCTTTTCCTTGTACAGCTTCGCTTATAAGTCCAGTGTGAGTTTGATTATTATCTTTAGAGCCCCATCTTTCCAAAGCTATATTATGTGGCATATAATATTTTGGTTTGAAGTTCATTGCTTTTGATATGATCTGTATTAACTGAAAAATATAAAGTAACACAAATATAAAGCAATAAGCTTTAAATATAATACAAACCTCAAATTCTATTCCTAAAGCTTCTATCTTGTTACTTGGTGATTTGTTATAATATGTTCTCCATTGTTTTGTTACTGCTGGAATATGTTCAAATATAGCAATTCTGAAATACACACTCAATGTTTATTACTTTTCTTTTTCAAATAATAATTCTAATTATGGTTATATTATAATTCTTTTATACAAACTGTAAGTGCTTTTTTTGTAAGTTGATAGTTTTTTCTTTAAAATGGTTGATACCATAACGTAATTTGCCTTGGTACCAAGTATCTAAATACTTTGTTGCGGTAAATATTCTTCTCTGAGCAGGGAAATAGATGGTATCCAAATCAATTCTTTCTTTGAAAGCTTTCTCACCAGAACGATACTTGTATGCATTGTATCGGCGAATAAAAATCACATTAATTATCCTATTCCAGAGGTAATATAAATTTGGTTGAAATAAACGTGAATCATATAATAGTAAAAATAATCCACGTGTATTAATTAAACGTTCTCTGAAAATAAGAAATCAAATATAGCTTTTAGTATTTCAGATACTAAATTTATTAATAAAATAAGATAAATGTAAAATATCAGTATGAATTCATTCATGACTTGATAATTATGTATAAATTATGTAGAAACTTATACAATAAGATATACAGTGCCTAAATATCTTACAACAACTTAGCTTTCACTTAAAATATGTTTTATTGGCTATTGATATTTTGTTACAAAATATAAAACAAATATAGCAGCAGAATGCTAAATGCATTGGAAACAAAGTATTTATATGTTAGTATTATTCATAGAAAAATATAATTTAAACTATAATATTAAGTGAAATTCAATCAATGTATCTTTTTATTTGTATAGTATATTTAAATTTGTAGTAAAAATGATTTTAAAAAAAAAAAAAAAAAAACAAAGACGGATGATAAAGAGTACAAAACAAAAGCAACCACAACAGAACAAAAATATTATAATTATACTCCATTCACATAATAATGAAAATCTTAGCTTGTTAAATTGATTGTGTCTATATAATATTACTAAATTAAAGTTAAGATTACTCTATGATTGTCCGATATTTCAAATAATTGTATGTTCGGAGAAATTTCGACATAGGTCATTACGGTCATCATTGAGCATGATAAATGGAAAAACTCAAGCGTTTCGTCTTAAAAGAGAATTTTTCACTTTCACTATCCAAGGAAATGTTTCCTTTCCATCATGATTCAGTATTCGCCATTGAATACGAAACAAAATCATCATGAGTTTCCAATTTTTGACATTAGACGATCTTACGACGTCAAATGTTCGAAACCATTTAACTTGTGGATAACAAAGCATCCTTTGTTCGATACAACGAAGTACACAGTCATTTACTTACGCTTTTTGTATAATTAATTATTTAATATTAACTTGGAAGCGAATTATACGTGATAGAATCGTATAATAATGTGGTTAACACGGACTTTAGAATCTCGTGAAGGAAGTAATCTGCATGCATAACTCGTGACGCCATAACGATCATTGATTTGGCAGAGCATTAAAATGCGTACGAAAAGTTAAAGATTCATAAATTTATTAAACAATTAATCCACTTGAAAATGTTTTTAGATATTCATTAGAATTAGGAGTAGCGATTTAAAGTAATATTACATGGAAAATAATAATTAATAAATACTACAAATACTGTGGATACCATACGAAGGCTAGAAGGAACATTTAAATTTTAAATTAGAGATAGAAGAAATTCTAAAAAAGGAAGTTATATAAATGAAATCGCAGAATTCTTCAGGTAATAGAAGGTATAACAAAAAAGAGACGAAAGATTACGATGAACTTTTAATCAATAACAGAATGCACTGGTAACATCTTGTTATGGGGTTGCATGGTTGCATGTAAAGTAAAAAATTTAGATATAAGAAATAAAATTATGGATGAAAATATATATCTAAATATCCTAAAAATAAATTGAAGTAAAGTGTTGTAAAATCTAATATTTCGAATCGTTACCATTTTCAGGATATAAATTTCATTTAGTTCAAAAATGGTACCAGTGCAGAGTTCCACGTTTGTTAGAAATTTTAAGATTCAAGTGAATATTAATTCAATAGTAGATAATACATTCGAATATTTTAAATAAACCTGATTTGAAGAGTTACTTCCACTATGCACAAAACATAATGAGAAAACATCGAACTGTAACAACTAATTTAATTGTCTCAATACCAAAGCGATTAAAAGTCTTTACTGAAGCAAAAAAGTATCTCTCTGAATATTAATTATTATATAATAGTAAGTAAATTATAAAAACGTGTAATTGTAGAAATATTTATTTCCTAATGGTTTTAATCGTTAATATTATCATGCAATCGAATTATATTGATTTTATATTTCATAGAAAATCATTTATACCTGACAAAATATATTTTAAACAGGAGTACGTATGAAAATTAATGAATACTTTTTCTACTCATTGTACTTTAAAATAAGTAGACATAAACGGCCCAAAAATTTATGAAAAAAAAAATACGTAGGCTTTACCTCCACGTATTTACCTTTCTGTGTATTGTAAAAATTCCGATGTTAATAATCCATTAGCGATTAGTATAACATATGCGCTACAATCAACATTTTTACCATCGATCAAAATTCTTTTAATTCGTCTCCTTGGTCGCAAAAATTCTTCATTATCGCGTAATAAAATCTGTAATGTACATAATAAATAATTATATACAGTAAATGAACAAGTCTGAATATCTTACCTCATACTTGGATATAGTTGAGGAACCTTTATTGCCTTTAATATCTACAAGGTTTCGATAAACAGAATCGGTAACAAAAATAATGCAATTTGTTTGTTCTATAATTTCTTCCACGATTTCTTTAATAACGGATTTCAAGTTTTTGTCACTATCCTCACATTGTTGTTGTTTATAAAACGCGCTAAGACAATTTTATAAATAATTTTTAAATATTTACCATGTTAATTATACATAATATATTATAAACTAAAATGTTGATTCTAAATTAGTTTATAAATTCTAAATGCCAAACTAATTATAATTTAAAATTCTTAATCGTTATAATTACGAATTTTTAATAATCAGACTCACGCTAATAACAGAATTATTAGTGTTGCATAAATTAAAAATAATTATTAAACGAAATTTTCATTTCTACATTAAATAATTGCATTCTCTAATGTGTATAATCCGAAAAGTATATATTTGGAGTGCTAAGAGGACGTAATAAAAAGAAACAATTTAATCCAAGTCAAAATATTTAGTGTCTATGAAATAAAGCGAACCTAACTAAATAATTATAAAATATATTCTAAAGTCTTTTAAATTTGTATGTAAGTAATTCTGTTACTACTTCAAATATACAGTAACGTTCCATTTATCTAACTGCTACGTTTTTCTTCAATCTATTACTCGATCACTTTTAAAAACTACAAGGTGAACTCACAATGATGCAATAATGTTTCATTAATATTAAATTAATGAAATTATGCAATATAGATTACATTTAACTCAAAATGATATCGTAAACGAGTTCATTTTTTTAAATTTTTAATCGGGAAAATTTTATTAAGGCATTGCAATTAATTTTACTGATTAAAAACTAAATATTCGTTGTTTAAGTAATCTAAACTGTACTCAACTGAATTAAGAAATTCGGAATGTACTATCGACTTTTTTCGATATTGATCAGATATTACTATGATACGAGATACGAAAAAGTAGCACATAACAAAAATTGGAAATCTTTTTTGAAAAAGCAACTTATAAGGAAAGTGTACAGCAGTTATATAAACACTGTTTTATAAACACCCGTTATGTAAACGTTCCGTTATTTGAAGATCTTATTATACAGGTAGTATACTTCCAATTACAATATCATATATGTAAACGTACTAAGTGTTTATCTGCTTCTGTAAGTTGAAATCTATTCACAGTGATTCACTACGAAGTTGGCACAACGTTGCCAAAACAGAAACAATTAGCATCGACAATTTTATTGGAACAAGGATGCGACATAATTAAGAAACTTAAACGTAGAGAATGTGCAAGGTACTTGAGACAAAAATATGATGTTGTAAGATCAACCACTGTAAATTAAATTCCTTTACTTGACTTAAAATGGAAATTTGAACAGTATTATCTCTTTTGTATTTCCTATATTATGATAGATAGCATAGGAAACATATCTACAAACAAATTACATTTATTTTATTTCATTTCATCTTAAGTATTAAATAAAATTAATTATATGTGAAAATTATCGTATAAAACCACATTTATACGATACCCCCCCCCCCTCCTCCTCCCAAAATTGATTCTAAAATGATTCTAAATGAATTTCTATTGTATAATAAATTTCTATAGTGAATTTCTATACAGTAAATTTCTATAGCAAATTTCTATACAGGGTGAATGAAAAGTCGTGCTCAACCGGCCAGGATGTACTACGTAATGTTACCACACATCCTCCCAAAGCGGATAACTTGACAATATATTCTAGATTAGAGTACCTTATCATATCATGTTTATATCATATAATATCATTATCAAAGTTTATAAACACTAAAATGAGCAAAGTAATATGATAAAAGATAAGGAAATTGCATAGTGTAATTGAGCATATTTCAAATACGATTTTCTCGAAGACGAAGCCTCGGATGAAAAAATTATATACCACATTTTTTCCTTACCTTTTTAAGATAGAATTACTCTTGGTCGGTTGTACTACGATTTTTCACCCACTCCGTATAAAAAAGAAAAAAGTCAATAAACCTTTAACGTTGAAAATATATTACTGTATTTTCGATTCACTTTTATTCGGTCTTTTCTGCTGTGAGTTATCTTTCCGAAAGAGAAATTAAAAATTATAAAATTGTCAAAAGAATGAATGCTGAAAAATTAATAACCGAAAAAAGTTACAAACTTGAACTTTTTAAACTTTAATTTTTCAAAAAATTCTCAAATGTATACACAATATCGCTAACTTTTATCACAATTTTGGTATTATAGAACAAAAATAAATCGATTCCGAATTTCAAATCGATTTATTACCAATCGAATACTAATGCAAAGCAAAACTAATGGTTAAAGAGTTTGTGAAGAAGTAAATTATAAAAGTGATATTTTTTCTTAGAAGTCTAGTAATATCACTTTAAGTTGATTTAAGTGTAATCTTGTTTAAAATTATCCAATTATTCAATCATTTGATATGCTGATTTATTAACGAATATTACAACAAATATTTCTCTATTTCCTTTATATAGCTATAAATAAATTATATAAATATAATATAAATTAATAATATAAATTCTTATATAATTAAATGTACAATACAAATTAAATAAATTGGTAATTACTCAGAATTTTATCAATTACAATTTTTTCACTGTTCAATTTATGTTCCTCCTACGAACTTGAGTTTGTTCAATTTCTACTTTACTAGTAATAATTTATCACGCAAAGTAGGTGAAATTTAAAATGTTAATTTAAATATCACATACCACAGATCGAATGACTGAAATAATTTTAATTTATCAGTGTCTATACCTTTTACCAGATATCAATGCGATCTGAAGAAACAATATAACAAGTAACATTCCTGGCTTTTACTATTAAAAATTGCAACGGAACTTCCGATTAAACCGCTTTATATCGACTCATCGATCTTTTTAATTTCTTCTTTCGATTATACGATGAAATGGAATATTCAATAATCTCATTTGCCAGGGAATTAAGTTAGATAAGTAATGAAATCGATAATGTAAATGCAATTTAGTAATCGTGTATACATGAATTTTAAATAAAAGGTCACGATGGGTTCGATTTATTTTCGATCGTGAAGCAGTCATAGAATGTTGCAAATACTGTAGCTCCTACAAAGTAGATGAAGTTTTAGTTGGTACGAATATCGTTTAACTTAGAAAACGTTACTTACATACATATATAATGCTTTTAGGATAAAAAACTCGATAATCAAAATTTAATAAGAATAGGACAGGGAACAGGAAGATACGTAGAAATAAACAATGATATGTAACATCGGATATTTAAATTATAAAAATATTTTATACGCAAGTATAGTCTTTATAATTTATTTCAGTCGTGACGGAAATTGAATAAACTGATATTTATTTTTGAATAAAAGACTTTTCACACGATTTCCCATTTGATAGATGCGCTTAAGACGTATATCCTATAACAAATCTGAAATTGGATAAAATTCTAGCTTAATTTTTCTTAAAATAAATGGATAGCAAACAAAATACGATGCAAAACAAATCAAATGCGTTTGTTTAAATGCCTTATATTAAAAAAATATACGAAATATGATAATGCAAAAATCAAACAAAATATAAAAAAAAGGTGCGAAACAAACGAAATACTTTTACGTAAACAGTTTATAATTATAATGATACGTGGTATCTTGAAACGAGGTACAAGTAAATAGCATTTATGACAATCTTTGTGTAATATTACTCTTATTTTCGTGCCATTTCTTACCACATTAGTACATAATTTTTTTAATTTTTCACGCATTATATGATTTTTATGCATTCTATACATTATAATTATTATAATATGCAAGGTGATCCAATAATTTTTGCCATCTTCGATATTTTCGTTACTTTTAGAGATATGGGAAAATATTATATACGTTGTATAATATCCGAGGATCTATAATATAAAGTAATGAAAAACTTATGACTTTTTCTATAAGTGAAACGTTTCCGATGATCTCAAAGTCGCTTTTATTTTCTTTAATCACATTACTATAATTTTCTATCTCTAAGAAAATAGCAAGTGTTTAAACGATTTCGACGATTTTGGATATTACAAATGACAAAAGAAAACACGGTACGAGAATTAAAATCTATACGTACTATAATGCGATACAATTGCAATTTAAGATTCAAAAATGATCGCCAAACTACGTGCATATATATATATATATCGTCGTCGGTAAAATCGGTACAGTGCGATCGTAAATTAAAGCATTAAGTGGCAACACCCATTGATACAACTGCATTTAGAGTCGTACGCGTCTTGTAAAAAAGCACTATAAATCTTGGATTATAAGTCATCTACGAATTGATACTCTCTTTACAAAGCTATTCATTAAAATTATAACGTATTAAGTTTTCATCTTAATTGGTAACAATTGTGTTAATAAAGATTAACTTACGGTTAATTTGTTGTCAAAGAATACAATATATACTTTTAAAAGAGACAGTACTAAATTGATATTATAACGAAGCTTTTAGTCCTTGTATAGAAATGCCTCAAATTATATGTTTGAAACGTTCTCGAAATGTGTAAAATTGACTTTCTAATAGATTTTACAATGGCGCTTTAACAGTTCTACATTAATGGCATACGATTTAAGTATTTGAAACGCAATAATTATATAAAAATTTCGTGACATTTTGGAGTTACGTTATTGTAACAATTGTTATAATATAATTATATTAATATATAATCACATAACAAATATTGTATTTAACATTTTATCTAATAGTTTTACTGCCTTTTTAAAAAATTTTAATCCATGCTCATGTGCAATTTAACAAATTGATAAGAAATAAATATACAAATAATTATTGTTTTGCGTGAAAGAAAGTCTTTGTTATACTTTAATTGATGTAATCAAATTGTTTTCAAAGTAATCCACGATTAATGAGATCGCAATTTATTAAATCACATTTTATTACCAGTATATTATTCATACGCAAGTGGGCCTTTATTAACAGTCGAGTAAGTCAACATGCACAGTATATGTTGAACTTTTCGACGAGCAATTATTTACAATTTTTATTTATATTTTGTGAGTACAAATTATATTTATTTATATGAAGGTGAAATTTATTATCTAAAAACAGCTATAAAGGAAAAAAAATGTGAAAGTAATAACAAATATTGTGTAATAATAAATACATTCGTTGACTGTTACACAAAAATTGCGTAAAAATTCACAGGACCAAGATGTGAATTATTATGTCATTGATATATACAATAACATTCTATACGCATATAATGTACAAATGTTATATTATACCTGTACTTAATTTTCCAATCTCTTATCTAATCTGAATAATCTTCTGATAGAAATCAATATCTCTCGTCCTCCGATATCTTCAATTTGACGTCTGCAGAGTACTGTCATTATTAGTTTCTAAATATGTTGACAGTCGTAAATACAAATATCATTTATAAATCGATAATAAAATAGAATATTGAAATAGCAGGGATCTTTTAAAATTATCAAAATTTTCTGAAAAAGATTTTAAACTTATAATTTAATGATTACAAAAACTTCCACGTTAAATTCAATATGTAATTGTACACATTCTTTGTTATCAGAAGAACGGTTTAGAAGCAAGAAAAAATTTTAAGACAATTCATATTCTAAAACACTGCAATTATGTTCGATTATTTTAAAGATTACTACATAAAATAATTATAAAGTTGCTTATCTATTTATATTGCATTAGTAATAATACTATATACATATATCGTATTTAGTCTTATTAAAAAGTAGTAAAACCCCTTATAGATTACATACCGTTTGCGAAAACTTACGTGTTACTCATATCTGGGTGACGCGGCAATCAACGTGTTAAGAAACAGAAAACAAAATACTCTATCAAGCACACAGTTAATCATTATTTAACTACATAGGTGTGTTCTAATTGAGAAGTTAACATGAAGGATACAATACCTGATTTACCAAAGGGTCCTTTAGATCCTTATAGAAAATGTGCAACATTTGACTGGAAATTGTTGAAATTCAACTTAGAAGGAGAGGATTTTGTGAATTTTCAGGTACTCAGGAAAAGATTTTATCACAATAGAACATTTAATAATATATTACTTTAAAGTTTTAAATAATACATTAAATGTTCTTGTCATTTCAGACAAGTTTGTGGAATTTTATGAAAAAATCACCAGTGTTTCAAAGGCATATCTGTCGTACATTAGATGAACAACGAAAACTTTGTAATGCTCGTGTTCGAGCATTAAGGGATAACAGTATTGCAGTATATATTATTAACAATAACAAATAGAAAAAGAAACAATTAACTTTTACTTATATGAGTCACATACCTTTTTTCTACAGAATCCATTAACACATACACATTGGTTTAATATAATGTTTCAATACGAAGCCTCTATACCGATAAAAATGGGTGTGATGGATGGTATGGTACCGAGTACAATTCTTGCTTTAGGTACTGAAAACCATTATGACACTGTAGAAAAAATTCAAGAAGGACAAGTAAGTATTTAATGACACATGTTTCAAATGCTTAATATTTTTCAAGTTTCCACGATCTTAATAAAATTAATTTTAATCAATATTTGATATTTAGTATACATGTTGTTTTGCACTGACGGAAGTATCTCATGGAACAAATGCAAAAGGAATAAGAACTACAGCTACGTATGATGTGAAATCAAAGAGTTTCATCTTGAATACACCTGACTTTGAAGCTGCAAAATGTTGGATTGGTGGTTTAGGTAATTATTATAACAAAAATATACTTCATGTAATATAAAATAAAAAGTTTATATACCTTCAGGAAAAACTGCAACACATGCTATTGTATTTGCACAATTAATTACACCCGATCAACAAAATCATGGTCTTCATACTTTTATCGTACCTATTCGAGATCCAGATACCCATATACCTTATCCAAGTGTCAATGTTGGTGACATGGGTGAAAAAATTGCATTAAATGGAGTGGATAATGGATTTATGATGTTCAACAATTATTTTATTTCTCGAACATGTTTATTAAATAGAACAGCAGATGTTACTGAAGATGGAAATTATATAGCATCTGTGAAAAACAAAAGCAAAAGATTTGGTAAGAATTCAAAGATATTATATATTAGTTTCAATCTAATTTCAGCATTTATAACAAATTTTAATAGCAAATTTAAATTGACATAGGTGCATCCTTGGGTGCATTATCTTCAGGACGTATTACCATTACATCAATATGCGCAAATTTTGCATCTGTTGCAATAACCATTGCTATACGATATTGTGCGGTAAGGAAACAATTTGGACCATCGGAATTTGAAGAATGGCCGGTTATAGAGTATCAAGCACAGGTAAATGAGTCGAATGAAAATCTACCAAATAAAATTGTCGTACAATTAAAATTTAACATAAACATGTAGCAATGGCGATTATTTCCTCACTTGGCAGCAACATATGCCTTAAAAATATTTTCTGTTGCATTTGTAAATCAAATGTGTGAATTTAATTTGAAACTTATAACTGCAAAAAATCAAGATAATATTGATAGTGAAGGTATGGAAATACATGCACTATCTTCTGCAACAAAGCCAGTATGTTCGTGGACTAGTCGAGATATTATTCAAGATTGCAGAGAGTCTTGTGGAGGACATGGTTATCTTAAAAGTATGTTAATCATAAGCTAAATGTGATAGAAAAATTTGTATTTTGCTTCCAAATTATTTAATTCTTATTTCTAATTGTTAGTTTCACGTTTGGGCGACCTAAGAGCTGAAAATGATGTAACTTGTACATTTGAAGGCGAAAACAATGTATTAATTCAGCAAGCTAGCAATTGGTTACTGAATCAGTGGTCAAACATACTCAGTGGAAAACCCATAAATTCTCCTTTAAAAACAGCAGATTTCCTAAAAGATGCCAATAATACTTTAATGCAAAATTTTTCTCATTCGACAATTGATGAAACATTAAAACCAGAAAGTATGAAAGTAATGGAAACATTATTCATTATTTATGATTTTATTTAATATTTATTTTTTACAGATTTACTTTTATCTTTTACATGGTTAATATGTTATTACTTAAAAAGAACATATGAACGGACACAAAGTTTAAAACGCGAAGGTTGTGATGATTTTGAAGTTAGAAATAACACACAAGTATTCTTTGCACAAACATTATCTTTATTATATGGACAGGTAATATTTTATTTTCATAATTATGGGATAATCTTTCCATTAATTGATTTAATATTTTCTTGTAGCATGTGATAATGAAGTACTTTATAGAGTATATACAAAATCCTTTATGGAGATCAGAAGAACGCAATGTATTAACAAAGTTATGTTCACTCTATGGAGCAGTTATTTTAGAAAAGAGATTAGGAGACTTTTATGCTGGTGGTTATGCATCATCCAAGAGTAATATGGATAGATTATTAAGGGAAGGCATTATAATTTTGTGTAAAGAATTAGTTCGAGAAGCGGTAGCATTAGTCGATGTTTTAGCACCACCAGATTTTATACTAAATTCTCCATTGGGAATGGCCGATGGTCAGGTACGTTATTTCCTTCATTTTTGCTTTTGAATTTATAATTTTTAAAATTTATTTTGCATATAGGTATACAAATATATTAAAAGAGAAATGTTTAAGGACAAAGAAAACTTTGAACGACCATCATGGTGGAGAGAAATAGTACGATCAAAATTATGATATGTACATAATGTGTAATTAATGTTCTTTGTTATTATATTTTTAATATTTTCTATTATGAAAATTATACATTTAGACAATAAAACTTTATTATAAAATTCATATAAAATGTAATTCTATTTATTTGGAATATAATCTTTAAAAAATACATTTATAAGATAGGCTGAAATTCATAACATAATTAGAAAAGAAATTTAAGAGAAAATAAATAAATAGATGTTCATGAAATGATAAAAAGTTCTTGTATTTTATTTATTCTTTTTTTAATATAAAAGCTCAAATTTTTATGAACTAATAACTCACAAAGAATTCAAAATCTAGCATTTTTAGTCAATCATGTAAAACTTAAGTATCTATTATTGTTAATTGCATGAAAAGATTAACTTAGAAAGAAATAGGATTAATTCCATGAAAAGTTATTTAAAAAAAAACTTAAAAATTATAACAGGCTTATAACATAATAAATTGTATTGAATAACTCGTTCATTATTAGTATTGTTATTATATAATTAGAAATATATATTCAACTTATTTTTAAATTCTCTACTAAAAAAGAAATTTTGATCACAGTAATTAATTATATCATTTCAACTTCATTTATGCTATTACATATTATTTTTATAGATTTATCACAAATTTCAGTCCACCATATAAGCACAGTAAACGCTTCCTTCTTTAATACAAATTTTAATAATTTTAATACATATTACATTTTGACGTTATTTAATTTTTATTTCTATATATTTCCATTATTATTAAGTATTTATAAAATAAATAAACTATAGTAATATTATAATTCCATATGTTTTTTAACTGTGATTAAAGATTTGTCTGCTTCTGCAAACCATTCATCATAAACCATTTGGGGCTCGATCAGCCAAAATTTATGGAATGATATAGGATCTTGTGAAGCAAGATATGCAGTTGCATAATCTGAAGGACGTGCCTGTAATAAACATATGCTTTAAAATTACATCTTCAACATATAAATTATATTTTGATTTCATGTTTTTAAAATGACTTTTGTAAACCTAGATAAATCAATAAGAAATTATTTAAAATACTTATGAAAATATTGACATAATCTTAATTTTTTATTTTCTTTTGTATTATTGTATCATCTACAGCTATTAATTAAATAAATAAAATGGCAAATTACAATAAATTCAATATACAGTGATATGCAAAAATCTTTGGCTAGACAAATTTTAATTCACCAGTTTTTTAAAAGAATATAAATAATACAAGAAAAGTGATTTCAAGCAAATCTTTTCTTATAGTATTTAAATTGGGCATAACATTGGTGTTACATTGCTTGCTACATTACATATAATAATTGTAGAAAGATTTCGTAATATTGTAGTAAAATCAACAAAGTACAAAGGCAAATACATCTTGTGTACACATGTGTGTGTACAAATATAATTTTATATATATATATTATATTTGATAATGAGCATACTTCAATAACTAATATTTTATAACATTTTTCTGTAGACACATATCAAAAGTCTTTGGGGTTTTTTAACATATTATTTCAAATATTCTGTTAATGTACTAAACTTTTTCGACTTTTAAGTTTAATTTTAAACGATTTTTAAACTTTTCAATGAGATTATAAAATCCTTCCAGCCAAATTATTTTACAGATGACTGTATATTAATAGCAAATAGTTTTATTTAACATACTTGGTGAAACATTGGTGAATGTATAGGTTGCACTCCAACATGTGCTAGACATATACCAAACAGATACATATCATCTGGAGTTGTAGATGATGGGCAATTACATCTACCCGATTTTATCATTTCATGGACCAAAGGTGCAGATAAAGCAACACCAGCTCCACCCGTTAAGTATTCATATCCATAATTGTCCCACAATTGGAAACCATAACGTTCTCCAATAGCAAGTGGATTATTTGAATTATAGCATGTTAATAAGTGTAACAAACGTGCCACGCTAATATTAAGTAAAAAAGCATTACATTAATATTTATTATAATGTTCAAGTGCATACATTTATATATTATAAATAGAAATACATACCTAAAAATTGTGTCATCATCACTGATTATTAACCAATGTAAATCTTTTAATTTTAATATTTTATCTGCTTTTTCCAAAATACTGTATGTTTTTGCACAATGTCCTTGTGTTGTATTTGGTACAATGTAAGCATCAGGTAGGTATTTATCTATACTAAAAAAAACATATTACTCTACTGATAATTAATAAAAATGATCATTACTTAATTAATTATATAATAAACATGATTATACCAGCAGTATCACTAAAATAACCAATATTTGTTACATATTTTGCCCATGTTCTTTTAATTACAGAAATCCGCTCAACATGAAATTTTGCACAAGTTTTAACAGCAAAATATACATTTTCAACAGTTACAGATGAACCCTTCATTCAAAAGTAGTTAAAGTTATTATTATTTCGATTATAATTTATAATTATAATTTACAATTATATCAATACAAAATTTAAAAAATAAAGAAAACAGAATAATACAAATGATATGGAGCAATATTAACTTACACATGGATGAAAAAATCTTGGGTATGTAGCACAATCAGAATTCGATATGATACATATTTCAGGTACGTGTGTTAATTGTAACTTTTTATTAACTTTTGAAACAAAAGATGCAAATTCATATGATGTATCAATTGAGAAATCATCTTTAGGTCTCTCACCTTTAGTAATTTTATGTACTAAGCTGAAAATGTAATCTTTATAGTATATATGATTTTTAAATAAAATTGTATTATATAGTAAAATATTCATATAGAATACCTTGTTAATAAAGCTGATGTTATTGCAAAACCTGAAGCTATATGTGGATATTTAAATTTTTTATTATGCTCTGCAAAATGATGTATAATAGTTGGTTCGTGATCATATAATGCATGACCAATCCATAAATTCTAATATAAACATTTTCTAAATTTATATCATTTCTCAACAATATAATTATTGTAAAAATAAATACACATTTTAAAAGAAGAATAACATACTTTATCTTCTTTGAACTTGGATAGAATATTTAACAATTTATTCAATCTAATTACAGTATTCTCTAGACAGAAGAAAAACCATTTTGAAGTTGGATATGTATCTGATAAATAATGCAAAAGTGGTATTATTGTCCAAGATCCATTAATATTCAATTCATGAGATAAAATAATTTTAGAAGATTCCTAAAAAGAAATACTTTTGATTTTGTACAAACTTGTATATTATACATGATATATTCTAATATAACAATAGGATTATGCAAAATAAAAGCATTAAATTATATTCAATTATATATACCTTATCAAGAGCATTTGCTTGTTCAAAAATACTGTTTTTTAACATTTCAGCATGTGCTGCATGGTAACCTTCTTTTTGATCTAATATTATGATGACTATGTTATTGGGTTCTGTAAATATATTTCATTTATATTTTTCACTCAGTAATAAATTAAAGACTTACAATGTATAATATTACTTACCTAAACCATTTACATTAGTTTTATCCAAAAATAATATAAAAAATACAGAGTATATAGAATATATAAGAAACATTGTTTTCAAAAATTCCAGTTAATTAATATACTCCTGTAACACTAAAAAAGAAAAAAAATTAAAAATTTTAGAAAGTAAACATATGTTTATTTATTACAAAGTAAAGAAATACATATATGTAAATATAATCTCAAAACACATGTTCTTTAAATTAAAAAAGTATTTATAAGATGATATATGCATAAATGGAAAGTTTCTATTGTATATATTTATTTTATTGTTTTATACAGCTTATTTTGTGAAAGTTTAAAAAATTTTAATTATTGAAAATAATATACAATAGATAATGTCTAATCATAAATTCTTTGAAATACAAAGACTAATAATGTATAATTAATCCTAAAGTATTATAAGAAATATTTTATTTAATATTAACAATTAATACAAGAAATTTTAGTCATTAGTCAATTTTAATATTTACATATTTACGTATTTTACTGTTAATTTTCGAATAATATAAATATTATATAAATAAATTATACAAAACACGTGCAATGTATTTGAAATACAAAAAATCAGGAATACTTCTAAAATATCAGAAATTCAAAGTTTACTGTTCAATTTCTTTGAATATCTTTTATAACAGAATTCATATCACAAATAAAATATATACATAGGGTGTTTTTAAGTATAATAGAAATTTAAATAAATTAATCATTTGAAAACATAAAAAAAACAACTGAAATTATACGTACAATTTGTAATTTACAATCTCAAGCGTCAGTTTAAATTTTAATATAGCTTTATTAGCAATACATTTGATAACTAAATTCACCATAAAATTTAGTAATATTTTGGTAATAAAATTTGTACCAAACATTTAGAAAGTCTAATAACAACATATTTGCTAATATGAATGTTACTATTAATTTAAATATTATTGAAATAATTTATGTTAATAATTACAAAGTATTTTTCATAATATTATTTTATAAGGTATAAAATTTTTCAAACATTTAATTTGTACGCATACAATCTCAATCTCGAATACGGTTGGACTACAAAGGGTTAAAATGAATATATTTAAATTATATATTATTTGATTACGAGTTAACAAATTATTATGTAAACATTTTTTTTTGTTAAATAATAAGATAATATCAAAAAAATATTGTTAATATTTTGGAAACAAAGACCAACTGCCAGTTATATATAAAGGAAAAACATACAAAATATTATTATTTACTATATATTTAAAAATTATCAAAATTAATGAAAAACCAATGCATTAATCAATTCATTAGTAAATATAAAATTATTTACTTTTTAGATATATTTAAACATTACATATATATTAACTTATGCAGTACCATATATTTACATATATTCTTATATATATAAATCTCAACACTTTATAACAAATTTAATTTAATTTTTTTTATAAATACTTTATGTGACATTAAATTATATATTATATATAAAATTAACATGGCTTTAAAATAATAATTTAGTATGTAGCATTTTTCTTTTTCCTATAGAAGAAATATTTCGATATAACATTAACAAAATTAATAAAATGAGTATATTAAAAAGTTTATATTTCCAATTTTATTATTTGTTAATATTTATATCAAACAGTAAAACATATTTGGTTCAGATAATATTCTATTTTGTCACATACAGTGGCTCACAAAAGTATTCGAACGAAACATTTCATGTAGGCGAAATCGTTCGAAGTTACAGTCCAATCTGTGGTTTTTTAAATGTAACCGTATAAAGTTGGGAGATAAAGAAGAACTTTTTGAATACAAAATGTTTAACTTTTGGTGCTCTATCACTCTATAGTAAAAATTTCTCCGTATGAGATCCCACTTGAGAATCAAGAAAATTGTTAAAACTTTAGTCATTGATTTTACCCCCTCAATGTCATTTTCTGCCAACAAAAAGGTTGTTGCATGAATAATTTGTTATACTTTATGTGTACACAAACTTTCATTAAAATCAGGATTTTTGGGTTAAGGATTCTGTTGAAACATGGCATTTGAATATTTTCGTAGGCTACTGTATATAATAGTGAAATATTTTATTTATACTTATACCCAATATTGTGTACCTAAAAACACCTTAATTAATATAAATATAAATAATCTATATATGTATAATTAGATTAATGTTTATAAATAATAATAAATGATATAAAATTGGTGCATGTTTGTCATACACATTATATATGAGACACAAGAGAAACATTGTAAAGATAATTTTAGAATCAATGCAGTAAAACAAAATAAAATTAAAGTATATCATAAATTATCAATAATAATCAAAATGTTTTGTTATTGAATAATAAAAGATTATTTTACTAATATTAAAGATTATACTAACAAGTATAATTTCAAGCACTTTCTTAAATAAGAAAATAATTTATAAACATTAAAAATTTGCATAATATTTTATTGCCTTTATTATATTTTTTTAAACATTTAAAAAATTATTACATAACTTTCTTGAATATGCTTAATTTAATAATACATATATATAAATAATATTACATTTTATTATTTGAATATTTGAAATACAAAACATAAATTCATGATGATAAATATTTTCTGCCATATAATTGTGCCTTTTTCTCAAAGCCAATAGACTTAATAGGTGTGTTCAATTTATAAAATGGATTCATAGAATACTATAAAGAATAGAAAATATAATCATTCAATACTTTAGATGAAACATCAAACATTCCAATGTTTCCTACCTTTATGTACATTTCATACATTTCACTAAAAAAATTCTTTATACCATCTTCATTTTTATTATCATGTACCATAATAAATCTGATATGAGTTGCAGTAACAAAAGCACTTACAAACCATTGGTTAAATTTATCTACAACTTTTAGGTGCATATTTGTTGTTTTCCAAGTATGTTCATCTACAAGATCTAAGGCAGCATGTGCAATAAATTGGTTTAAATGTGTATAATCTTCTTTCTGTTGAAAATATAATGACATAAATAACATTATCCCTATATTATACATATATATGTATATTATTAAATTTCTATATAATATTATTTCTGTATCATAATTTTTAAAAATAAAATTTTTGTTTTCTTTTACTTTAAGTTTAGAAAATCTAATAAAAATATTATACACTACAATTTATAAATATTACAAATATTGTGAGTGGAATGATATTTTTTAATTGCATTTATTATGGTATCTATTTTTAATAATTACAAAATATGAAAAATATATACAAATTTTCTAGTAGCATGTTAATGACAATTAACTACTAATGCTGGTAACAATAGGCAAAAAATTTCATTACACACTATCTAAATATAACCTAAAAAAAGGTACGGACCTTTGCATCTTTCCCAGAATTATTAAATTCAACTTCAAATAATGGATTATCGGTATGCCCAACAATTGCAAAGTAATAGTTAGCCGTCATGTTGATGTATTTTAATCAGAATTTAATTTTTCTCATATTGACACTTTTCTATCGAGCATTGTATATGCACATCATATCGAATGTATGTTGTGTACCAATAGCTATATGAAAAAAGTTAGTCTGAATTTAATATAAAGCTTGAAAATAATAAAATATATAATTGTTATGTCTTATTTATAATTGTATAGAGCGTTTCACCTAACAAGACCACTTAAATACATATCTTCTCCATGGTACAAAAAATATTTTATGTGTAGTTCGAAGGGTTTAAAAAGCCATTGTATTGTAAAAAATATTTTTTTCTGAAAATCATTTGTTTTGGAGTTTTTAAAATCATCAATATTTTTGTACATATAATTGTATATTTTTTCTTTATAGAAACTTATTTTAATAAATCAAGTTATTGTTTCCCGGTTTTTAAAAAAATGCTGTATTTTATATCAATAAGAAATATAAAATGAAAGTGCTTGAAAAAGTAATGTCCCTTTGCCATTTTTTTTCCAAAAAATACAAAATTTCAATAAATTATAGAATGCGTAGATTTCAATAATAAATTTGTTTAATCTAATTTGCAAATATAACAGCAAATTCTATATTAAATTTAAATAAAATAAATTAATATTAAGTACTGTGTTAAAATTATTAATAAATTTTATATTTATAAAATAAGCACTGCTTTCAGGTTTGAGATTTTGTGATATTATAAATACGACTATAAACGAAACTACTTCTGAAAGTTAGTAAAATTGAAGTATAGAGTATTGAATATAAATTATGAAGTACAACGGAAAAGAAATAATTCATTTTAGACATTACAACTTGTGATTTTTATAAAAATTTACAAAATATCTACATATACATATATGTACATTAGATGAGTACATAGTAACAGGGCTATGCGTATATCAATTCTTATAAATATGATCAAATTCAGTTTTTTACAGAACTTTGAGAAAGGAAAACATGTGATTATTCAAAATATCTTTATTCAGAAGTGTATTTTTTATTGGTTTGTTATTATAGTTTCTTGTCATTTGTTATTTTTATTATCTTCATTATTTTCGTTTTTATTACTTTCCTGCTTTATTATTTGAATTTTTTTAAAATAATTTATTATAGACAATTCAGCAATTTATTTTTCATAGATCCTCCTCCTGTACCTTAACCCTAAAATATCTAACTTCACTTAATCCAATCCTGAACTAAATGATCGGTTCTGAATAGTAGAAATAAATGCACAATTTTTGAAAATCTACTTAAGAAGTTTGTTTTTCAAAGTTTACGTCGTGAGTTCGTACAAGAATCTGATCTGCTATTAATAATTCGCTATATATATATACATATAATTTAAGAAACTAAAAATGTCGTGGAAGGAACTACGGAAGAAGTACAAAGGGCAAAAGTAAAAGACTGAAACTAAAGGATGATAGACAGGCGTTTACAAGAGATTACATTTATTGCAGATCTTTGCTTTGCCAAGGCAGTTGTAGGAATTGGTAGATGAATCAACAAATATGATCAAGGAACTACTGATTACTTCATATATTTTTACACCCCCCCCCCCCCCCAAAAGATGGATTCACCCCTATTATTATATATAATTATTGCAAAAAAAAGTTTGTAACAACCATTCTACACAAATTTCTACAATCATATATAATGCATATACTAATGAATAAATATAATTTGTTTTATAAATCATAACTTTTTTTTATTCTTTTAAACGAAGTACGGAGGTGGAACGTAAGTGAAGGCAATTTATCAGTGTAGTAATATATCCATGACAATGTCGAACTCAAGCTATTGTTGTGAGTAATGAAGTATTTATGAGGAACTCGAATGAACGATAATATGTGTTATAGGAAGTAGTAAGAAGTCAGAAGAAGACAGCCGGAACTGCCCACAGGCAAGAGTGTCTCACTTCAATACTTTTCAATAATGTTTTTCGTTTCCTTTATCACGTGTGTCTACGTATTTCAAGTTAGTGATAGTGAGTGTCTAGCCAATTAAGAAAATTTATGTTTGCACGTTTATCTGTGTCTTATGGATTAATATAAGAAACTTCATATAAATGAATCTTTACCTAATAAATATTCTACTTTAAAAATGGTTAGTGTAATTTCGCATTTACGTTTATACCTATAGAAACACCTAGGTATATTGATCATAAATAATGATAAGATAACAATATACTGATAAGTATCTATATCATCATATTAATGAATATTTTTACATAAACACCTGAGTATATTGATCATGAATAATGATAAAATACTAATATACTGATAAGTATCTATATCACCACATTAATGAATATCTTTACTTGATACATATTATATTTTAAAAATGGATAGTGTAATTTTGCATTTACGTTTATATCTATAGGAGTATCTAGATGTATTGGTCATAATTATTGATAAGATACTTATTTTCTTGTAATTATTTACTTACTTGGTAGATATTATATTTAAGTTTGTAAGATATTGTATAAGCTAAAAAGACATATACTTTATATTGCAGTAACTGAATGTGTAGTGTGTGTGTATGTCAGTGCTCACAAATGGAAATAAAATTATGTTGATTTCAATACTTGTCCTTTAAGTAAATTAAATTTGCTTACTTTTGTCATATATCATGGTTCGGCAAAGGTTTCCAACCATTAATGGTAAAGTGATTTTAAAATATAATTTAATTTCATTATTAAATTATGTAAGAAAATTAACTTTAATGTCTTCTGTTGTATAAATTTCACTTTTTATATAGGTGTTAGAAGTGGTAAGCATTTTATATTAACTCTCATTACTGGCATTGTTTTTGGATTTATCTCAGCGTGCTTTTTAATAACATCTACAAGAAATGTGCCATATATATTTAATTGGTTTTCTAGTGGTTTTATGCTTTCAAGAGATCCACATCATTATTCGGAATTCGAATCAGAGGTAATTACTTTTTATATGATTTATATTTCTTTTAATCAGTTTTAAATCTTACTAATAAATACACTAGGTCGGACCTGAAGTAGAAGTAAAATTTCATAGTAGAGATGAAGATTTTCATAAAGATGAAGATAAAGTTGCACAAGAACTTGCAAAAAAAGTACGTGTTCTCTGTTGGATTATGACTGGTCCTGCAAATCACAAGAGCAAAGCACAACATGTAAAAGCAACATGGGGAAAACGTTGTAATATTCTTTTATTTATGAGCTCTGCAGAAGGTGAATTCTAGTTTAATAGTGTAATTATAAATAACAATTGAAGAGAATCATTTCTTAAATTATATTGTCAAACATTTTTGTAGATGCTAATTTACCTACAGTTGTTTTGCCAGTAAAAGAAGGGAGAGATAACTTGTGGGCAAAAACCAAAGAAGCTTTTAAATATGCTTATGAAAAGTACAAAGATGAAGTTGATTGGTTTATGAAGGCTGATGATGATACGTAAGTATTCTATCCTAATTAAAAATTTAAATGATTTATGTAAAACCTGATGAAAATTATGATAGAATCATAAAAAAGGTGATTTCTTATGTAAAAATAAGCTAAATATGTATGCTAAATGTCTTTTATATTGCACTTCATATTTGTGAAAGAAAATTATTTTCCTTATTTATCAAATATGTATAAATTTACTTATAGCATAGATTTTTAAAGTCATATTTTTAAACTTATATAATTCTATTTATTTACATACAAAATGATTCATATAACTTCTATATTTCAAATAGCTTCTACTGTATGCAAAGTATTGACATATTTTTGTATATATGAATTGAATCTCTAGATTAATATTATATAATACAAATTTTTGAAAAACAAATTATTTTCTTGATTATTATATTTAGTGTTAATGAAAGTAAAATATTTTTATTAAAAATTTCAATATCTATTTAAATTTTTGATATCTCTTTGCTTATAATAAAGGGACATACATCATGTAATATTATGTAATATATTCTTTGGGAATATGCAATTTTTATGTATTATATTTAAAAATTACAATTATTTTTCATATATTTCATATGTACAAGTTAAAAATTATTCAAAGTATGCAAATAGAAGAATGTTAGGTATAATACAATATAATGTATAATACATACACACAGTATAATACAATATATTAATATGAAATTATAAAGCTAGAAATGATTTAAATATTTTAATGTTTAAAGGAATTTAGAATTTAATGATATACTTAATGTAGATTTCTTAAATATTTAGGATTCTCTATTTTGAAATTTTAATTATGTTTTAATATAATTGTGCTTGTGTTTTATAACTTCAATCATTTGATTTTGGAATTAATTTGCTAAACTGTTTTAGGTATGTGGTGGTAGAGAATTTACGATATATGTTGTCGTCTTATGACTCAAATTCGCCATTATATTTTGGCTGTAGATTTAAACCGTTCGTAAAACAAGGATATATGAGTGGTGGTGCAGGATATGTACTTAGCAAGGAGGCTTTACGAAAATTTGTGGAAGAAGCTTTACCTGATAGAACAAAGTGTCGTTCAGATAATGGAGGTGCAGAAGATGTGGAAATGGGAAAGTGCCTAGAAAAAGTAAATGTCAAAGCTATGGACACTCGAGATCCACATGGCCGTGGAAGATTTTTTCCTTTTGTACCAGAACATCATTTAATTCCTAATCATGTAGATAAAAATTTCTGGTACTGGAAGTATATTTATTATGATACCAAAGATGGTCTTAATTGTTGTTCTGATAGCGCGATTTCGTTTCATTATGTATTACCTAATATGATGTATGTTCTTGAATATTTAATTTATCACTTAAGGCCATATGGTATTACGCACGGCGTAGAAAAAATTACTATGGATCAGTCAACCACCATATCGACTGAGTACTAGTCTATATACTATTCTTAATTGGAGTACTGCAATGATAAATAATTTTTGGTTATAAATTTTCAAACAAATATTACAAAAATTAGAAAAAGTATTTTGATAGTTTTAATAAATTAAAAGAGGAAGGAAAGATTAAAGTTAAGAAATTTTACGATATAAAAATTTTTTCTATTGAAATTATTTCCTATGCAAAGGAAGGATTATGATAATTATTCATAACTAATTTCTTTTTTCAAGTTTTAAAAAAATACTTACTGTAATATTTATATATCTTAAAATTTATATAATATTTTTAAATTTGACAGTAATTAAAATCAGCAATTTTAACTACGTTTTTCTTTCTTTTCTCCCATGAGTATAACTAGTCTGTTTAGACCAACGAATTAGATATTAATTAAGAATGTGCTAGATATTAATTAAGTGGTACTCGAAAATGTAAGTTAAATTAATTTAAAATTTTTTCCAACTAGTTTTAAATTTTCATGTTTAGAAGCATTTTTATATGTTGTGTAATTAACTGTAAGAATAAAAGAAAGAAAAAAATGTAATATGATATAATGTATGAAAAATCATTTTATTTTTAATTAACGTGTAGAAAATTGCTACAGTTGCTAAAGTTGTCGGGTCTTAATTCGAATTTTAATTTTTCTTAACTCCGAATTAAGAATTTTACCTCAAATAAATTTGTACTCAGATTTACTTATTAATTTACTCGAAGGCAATAGATCTGCCTAAATATTGTAGCAACATTCTTGTGTCTTTACACGATAATCTGATGAATGTGTGCGTATATGTACGAGCAGTAAAATTCCACCAAATGTTTTCTAATTAGGTGTTATTGTCTACCACTTTAGGTATATCTATGGCTGTAAGTAAAAATGCCACATGTCACATATTTTTGATATTGTCATTTAAAATTCTGAATATCAATTATTCTTATTTAGCCTTTAGTTAAATTGTATAACCTTTTCTGCAAATATAACATTTTTTATTAATTTTTTTTGATAAACATGTAAATCATGTTTTACCAATTAACGAATAAATTTTTTAAAATTGTGATATACAGTTTTTTTTCTTACAATCATAGATATTAGATGAATTTTCGAAAACTCGTCTGATGCAATCTAATCATTACTTGATCCAAATCTTGGATATTTGCACATTCTTAATCTTAATATATTCACTGAAAGATAAAATTTGTGATATATTGTGTTGTTCACATAATTTGCACATCTCTAATAATAGACGATACTGAATTTTTAATGTAATATACAAAATAAATTTTCAGAAAATAATACAAAATTATTTGTTAGTTATTAGTTTTATAGATAATAAAGTTGAAAATTTTTTACTAAAAATTTAACATTTTTTAATATTTTGTCTTAATGATATATTCATTTAAAAAAGCGAAGTTACTTTGGAGATCATTCATGTCTTCATCTACAAAAAAGTACAGGTATTATGTAATGTACTATTTCAAATCATGAAATTTTTATATACAAATTTTTGAATACTTCAAAATTACTTAAGGTATGCAAATTGCGCGAATCGGCCTATATTTATATTTCGTAATATATGTAATGTTTATACATACCTATAGTGATGAGAAATTTATAATTTTATTGCAAGAGCATGGGAGGATGTACACTGCTCTACAAATAAATGCTACAAGCATATTAGATATACTATCAAATGTCAATACTAATTATTTAATAATTTCACTTCCTCTTATTTAATCCTTTAAAACGTAATTCTCCCATTCTATAAAACTTAATATAATTTTTATCAAAAGTAAAATGAATTAATGGATCAAATGAAGTTTTATTCTTCAAATACGGCAGATTGTTAAGATTTTTTTATCATAAACAAAGAATACATATCTTACGTTACTTTTATCCTAGTGCAGAATTGTTTCCATAAATAAGTATTTTTTCAAAAACAAAAAGAAAAAAGTAAAAAGTTACATTGTAATGATTTAATCTATGATCATTAGCCTATATGATAATTGTTATCAATAACTTATTCCTTTTTATACATATTGAAAGTGCATATTAACCTTTCTTTTTTTCCTTGGAGTGATATGATACATAATTAACTTTATATTAATAATAAAGTTTGCAAAAATTAAAACATTGTATTGTTTCTATTATGCTTGCAACATCAAAACTGTAAAACATACATACACTTTGCGTGAAATGAGGTATATAATTATATATACACATAAAACTGTATTTCGTAATATTAATATAATAATGGTAATAATAATAATTAATAATAATTAATAATTAATAATAATAATCCCAATAATGATGTTCTACCCAGATAATAAATACTATAGATACAGTGTGAGTGTGGTGTGTGAGTAAATTAACCAATTAATTTTATAAGGGGGAGAGGATTAGGGGTTGCTATGTACAAGTCATATTTGTACTATGCGACTGACGCAATTAGCCATCGGCCTCCATTCAGACGCGCCCTGTATTCTCTTCTCTTGTCTTTTTATTTTTTATATATTTTTTCACTCCGTTTGTTCGCTCATTTGTTTGTATGTGAAATCATTTTTTCCTAAGTTACAGGGAACAAACCTCTCTGTGCCCTTCTCTCATTCTCTTTTACTCTCTTACGTTCCTTCCGTTCATTCTCAATTATCTAATATCTCGGCGATGTCTCTCACTTCATAAATTATTTAAAAACAATATTTTACACTATTAATGTATGTATAATATATAGAGGTCACCTAATTTGAATAAAATTTGTCAAACAGCATCGAAAAATTGCGCTAATGGGTCCAGGAAACATGATAACAGTGACCCAGTGCCGCGCGAGCATAATATAATATAATATATAATTGTCGTACTTATCTCACACCAGGGGCTTGTACGAGGCATTTTACTTGTAAAAAAGAAGTATCGCCTCCCTATTCCGTTCTTCTTTTTTCATTTATATCATCTATATAAAATTAAAAAACAACGTAATATTATTTATATTACTTCGTCGTTATTAATAATAAAAGCTTTGTACAAAATTCAATTTACAATTAAAAACGTTTTGGTTATGTAATTTTCTAGAGATTCTGATTTGTAATTGAACTATCTACCGACAGAGAGGCAATTGTAAGTTAACTTTTTATAGCGCGCTCTCTTTTGTTTCCCCTTTTCTGCTGTTTATACGCGCTTACTCGTTCTCCCTTCTTTACCCTTTCACACTCTCTTTTATTCACTCTCGTTCTCTCACATGTTCATTCGTTCTATCAATCTTCCACATGCAATTCTATCTTTCATTCATCAGATTCCATTTGGTATGCGGCAATATACGGTTGTCAATAATAGTATTTTGTGTTATCTTTTTGCTTGTCGCGATTATTGGAAAACACAAAGTACAATCTATTTATTTTTTTTTTCACCTGCCGAATTACACGATTAGAAAAACATTAAGAAGAATTACTGTGCATCGATAATTATCAAGTTTACACTATGATCGCGGCGTATTATCGTATTAATTTAAAAAAAAGCGAGTAAAAAAAATCGGTGTTTCGCATTGGAGGTTTTATCGACTAATGATCGAAGGATCGTTTTCTCTCAATTATCCAGGGAATCTTAAAGTCTCTAACAAACAGTTGAAGACGGATGTAGGAAACCAGTTGCTCTCGTAAAGCCCCAAGTGACGGTAGTAAAGGAGTGCATGAAAGAGGTGCACATACTGCACTACGAAGGGAGAGGGTGTGGGTCAGACGAGAGCTGCCGCTGCATGGTAGAGCTGCATGAGCGCTTGCACGTGCACTGGCAAGCAGGATAGACGATCTTTCGTGTTTGCATCCACTGCGAGCCACGACAGTGCATTGTATCCCTCTAGCACATACCTGAAATGTTAATAATGATAATAAGTAAATATATTACATGGTACTTAATACAAGTTAATAAAATAAGAATTTAAAGATACAACAAACATTATACGTTGTTTAGATAGCCAATATAAAATGTACCAAAATTGTGTTCCAAGCTAAATTTCTTCAGTCAAATATATTATAAAGTTTAATTATTAGAAAAAATCTAAAATTATAAAGTAATACAATTTTGTGGTTTATGATGTTATGATAACTTTAAAACATTAATTAATATTAATTAAATTGTGGCATTAACATAAAATATTTCTTAGAATGTTTAAATTACTAGTTATAGCAGTATACAAATGTAAATTATATTAAATAAATTAATAAGACAGATTTCAACATTTTAAAATAAATTATATTGAAAATTATAATGACTAAAAAAGACAAAAGATACAAAATTAATTAAAGCAGCAATATAAACCTGAGCACATCGGTGGTAAATTGTGAGTCTAATGGATGAGCAGTGAGTGCACTTTGTTGTTGCAACAGATCATCACTATTCTGCTGTATTGCTGGACTATGCAAATGTAAGGCATTCTTCAAGAACACTGGACAAACACCCTCAAGATGGGGACAAGCTGACCAAAACCATGGTGGCATTCGACCAGTTGGTGCAGTAGATACCAAATAACCAAGAGCAAGTGGTTGCTGCAATAGTGTTCCAACTTCTTCTGCTTGTTCAGCAACTGCTACCTATCAATTATAAAATTTTTGTTTAAAATCTTTTTGTGTAACTGTAATAACAATTAAACATTTTATTTTGTTATATTTAATTTACATTTTTAATTATATATAATTTAATTATTACCTTCCTTTTCAATACCTATTTAGTTCAAAAATTACAATTACAAAAAATTCTATTTCTGACTTTTTTATGATAATTATACTTTTTTTATACTATCAGTAATTATATTCTGTTATTTTGTTTATATAAATATATCTTATATCCATTTTATGATCATTATATCCATTTTCTAATGACTATAAAATATACTTTTATGTAACATTTAGAATATTTTATATTACTACATTTTGTATAAAGATTTGAATCAATAAGAAAATTTGTAATTTATACAAAATATAATAAGAAATGCTTTGTATTGTATAATTACATGCTGTAGAAATGTGTTGAGAATAACAGGCTACAATTTGTATATTTGAAAATAATATATATGGATATTTATAATAACATATTTAGATGCAATTACATAATAATTATCTTTATTATTAACATCAAGGAGCCAAACATAAAGCGTTAACATGAACTGAAATTAATGTTGACTGAAACTTTTAAATTATATTTAATTTTGAATTTGAGTGATTAATTTTGGCTTACTCTTGGTGTGTTGCTGCGTGGAAATGGACTACCAGGACCATCATGATTGCCTAAACCTGAGCCACCACCATCTCCACCTAGTGGTGATCCTTCAGGTCTATGTGGACTACCACTAGGACTTTGTCCTCCACCAGCACCAGTCTCTGTCCATACATTGAAGATATCATTGAAGTCTCCCATGCCTTCCATACCTTCTGCCATATCATCGTTTAGCGCAGAAAATAGCTCATCATCTCCTAATTCTGGTACATTAATATGCTGCTCTTGAAATGCAGTTTGTGATGACTGTAGTAGAAAAATAATTATTTTTAGATATTTAAAAGTTGTAAACATCTAATAACGAAAAATGTGATAGAATTTCATTTCTTAAAGATAATTTTTTATAAAGATTTTAAGAAATACTTACTGATAAGTAGTTACAAATATTGAAATAACATTAATTTTAATCATCTTGTTTTTATTTAAAATAACCTATTAATAATTAATCATTCTAGGATAAAATTTAAATTTATAGTATAAATAATATAAACTTATAATAAGAGAAGTATAATAAATTTTTCAGTCCCCATAATTAATAATTAATAATTAATTATTAATAATACTTTCTTTATACCAAAATTTTTTGTTATATCTTAATCATTCTTTAAATAAATATTTGAATAAATATAATTATTTTTGTAAACAATTATAAATATATTAAATTTTCATAAATTATAATTTTTCTATATATTTCAAACAAAAATTTGTATTGACATATAGGATCAGGATATCTACCATTTTTGCATCATTATTATGTCATTAATTATTAAATTATTAATAAAAAATATGTACAATAGTTTTGTACAAGTATTTTTCTTTAATAAAGTTAATTCTTATTTCAACATTCAAGGTAAATATATAAGAATAAACAGGTAAATATGTAAATATTAAAAGAATTTAAATCCATTAGATAAAGAATTGATAGGTACCAATATTTAAAAAATAACAAAAATATGATTTTTTAGTAACACTGGATTGTAACATTCATTCTTACATTTATTAAGAATAATTTTTTGATTTATATTTTTTATTGATGTTGTATTTATTTCAAAAATAAGATTTATAGAAATTTACCTGTGTGGTGGCAGATGTAGGAAAGACGAGGATGTGAGTACATGTAACATCTTGTGGTGTGGATAATTGGCAGTTTACCGAAGCCTGACTAAACCGTTCATCAGGTGTAAATTGATCAGCCATAAGCCTGAGAGTTGAATCTGGTTCAAGGGAGACTAAACAGGCGCTAAGCACACAAGGTGCTGCTGATGGATATAGGAGACTGCACTGGCCACTCAAGGTTGTACCTAAGTACAAAAACATTCTTTTTGAACAAACACCCCTCAAAATTATTTAAATCTTAATATATTCATTATAATTTATCACTACAATTTTATTTCATATTATTAATTATATTTTAATTATTTTCAAATTATATATTTTAAAACAATCAGTACAATTATTCTATTGCTGCTAACCTAGATGTTGCAACTTTGTTTAGGATGGTAATTTTTAACTTTATTTCGATCAAATTTCTTGACTTTACTTAAATACCTTTTACTAGATTTATGAAGAAAATATACAATTACAACATATAATTACGAACACAAGTTTTATGAACAGAATAAGGAATACGCATAAAAATGTTATAATATTTAATATTTTAAATTATATTAGGTGATCTACTTACACCTTGCGACATTACACCAAGTATGAAATCCATCAATTTCTGTAATCCAATTCGTCTGGCTGAAGCGCGTTTTCTTCTTTTCCTATTGGGTATATCGATGTTGATAGTAGCCGTTTCAAATATTTCACCTCTATCATCAGTTGCAACCGCAAATAGCCAAGACTGATCTTCACTAAGGCAGTAGCTCAGATATAAAACTGTACACTCTTCTGGTCCAGCAATACCAAAGGACTCTGGTGCTTCACTTTTTGCCCTTAAAGGGGCAAGGACGTAGGCTGGTGAGTACAACCGGTACGGGGCTCTGTTTCGTTCCTGATGTATAGTTGCAAGAGTATTACTATAAGACTGAAAATGATCGAATCATGGCCTGCTTTTTCTTTACTATTTCTATCGTTTTAATCGATATACGGGCAACGTAGTTAACTTATTTTATGGAACAGATTGGATATAAAAGATACAAAGTAAGATCTTACATCTTTACTCTTAAGAAAAATATCTGCTGCGGCAGCGGTACCAAAGCCAGTGAGACTTTTTACCGTGGAGTTATGATTTAATAATCGGCGACCCTGCAGAAACACGTTTAGTGCCAAAGCTCTCATTTCATCTTGTATCTTGCGCCTTTCTCTAGCTCTTCCTAACTCCATTATGCTTTCCAAGGATATTATCTAGATAAAAATATATTGAAAATTAATTAGCAAGTTGTTCATATCGCGGTACATTAATGTGATTCGAATTATAATTTACAAAAAGTCGAATATTAATCTTCAGTAACATATATGTAATAAAAATATTACTGTTATGTTAGAGGAAAAGTATATCTATTTAAAATACAGCATTCTTTCAATTTTTCATTCTATCTCTGTTCCTCCTTTATCTCCTTCTAAATCCGTCGTTTGAGATTATTTAATAAGACATAAGAAAAATTGCAATTTGATCTCACCTGAACATTGATATTGGATCTAATGTTTTCAGGCATGCTATTAACTGCTGTTGAATATGCACGCAACAGAGCTAAAATAGCAAGTCTTCGACGATCAGGATCTTCAGGACCTCCCAATGAGAAAGGTTCTACTAAGTAAACGACTATAGCGGGAGGTTCGACTTCTTCTTCATCTGGACCCGATGTGGTATTAGTGTGTATCGTGGCAGTTTGTGAAGTTGGCGTTGTATTACCAGTATTAGAATTAGCATTTGTTGTTGTATTCGATGATGGAGTTTCACTTCTAGGATTCTCTCCTTCTAGAAATGTGCAAATTTTATGTATATTATATGTCTTTAAATCATTTTCTTTTTTAATGAATAAATGTATATTAAACCTCTGTGTTTAGTAATAAGTTAATAAAATACCTTTAATAAGAAAATATTCATATAAATGATTCTATTAAAAAATTATACTAAATAATTTTTTTAATTTCTTTTTAGTTATTTATATTATAATATTCTCCTTAAGTTTAATATAATTCCTATGAACTAAATTAAATTTTAGAAATTATGAACATTTTACTTATTTATACCAAAAAATGAAACGTAGTAAAATGTTAATTTACTAAACAAATGTAAGAATAACTTAAATCTAACAATTACATTATAATAAATGTTATTTAACACGTTAAGTGCCATGTCGGTGGCTAGGGACCGGCCCTAGACTTTTCGATCGGGCTCGGCTGGTCCTTAAAGACAGGTTGCAGACTTTAAGTTCCTATTACACGACCGCGCGTGTCGGTCCTTGCGCACTGATTGCGAGACTAAATATTTTGTTTAGGCTACATCGGTTTTTGTTCAGTCAAGGTTTAACAAAAAGAATACAATATTTAAAAAAAACTTAATGTAATATATTAAAACAGAATAGACAAAGGTGTCTCCACTGCGCCCGCCGCCGGTGGCCCACTTAACGGCCGAGTCTGGGCCTGAACGGAACGACAAGCAAGACGGGCTGGGCACTTAACGTGTTAAGTAAAATTAAATATCATTTTCAACTCGGATGAATTTCTGAAAAGTAATATAATATATTTTATTTTATTTTTTTTATTACCTTAATTACACTGATCAAATAATTAAACACTGTAGACGAAAATATGTCTTGCAAAAAAAGAAATTGCAGAGTAAAAAGGTATAAAATATAATTTAAAAAAATTGTTATGTGTGATATAGTATAAATTTGAAATGTTAATTTTAATATACAAATTTGAAATGTTTAACCTTTACTTTAAACCAATTAATTAAATTATATTATTTAAAAAATTCTTGGTTGCTCTTATAAATTATTATGACTGTATTCCTATTATCACAATTTTTTTACATACATTTATAAAATTAATAATTGATGGATATTTAGAGATATTTGTAAATTACTTTATCTTAAAATAACATTGATGTAAATTGTCTTTAAGGCTTGTACAATAATATTAAAAAATGATCAAAGACAGTATTCATTATTAAAACATACCAACGGATTCAGGTTTGTTTGTCATTACATCAGGTGTGGCTGGCATTGCATCAGTAACAGCAATAGTCGTTTGTGGCTGTTGTTGTTGTTGCTTATTGGTTGATTGCGCGTCTCCGGGATCTAACAAACTTCGATCTTGAATAACCTGTGTTAGATATGGAGCTAATCGATGATTACAGACTTGCGCATATAATCGCAACAATTCTCCTAATTGATTTTCTCCTAAAAGCTTAAACCAATCATCTACTGGTTGTTTGGCTTGTTTCTGTACAGACAATTTTCCTACGCGAAGTATACCATCGCGTAATGCTTTTGAAATGGGTGTATGCCTTCCTAGTCGGCAAATCTGGAAAAAATCAAAATTTTAATGTAAGATGAAAACATTCATCAGTACATTATTCAAAATATATATACTTACTTCATAAGTAGTTGATAATTCACGGAAAAATGATTTCACTTTATTAATAACACAATCACTATCAGGTGCTACCACCACATAGGCAACATCTCTCGGTCCCGCATATGGCTCTAAGAGTAGTTTTTCCCAGTAGCTTAAAGCATAAGGTGATAAAGATAACCAATCTCGGTCATATCCGACAACTAATGCAGGTATTGGTTGAGGTTCACAACGATCATCAGTTCCACGACCAGCTAAACGATGGAATTGTCTCCAGGTTAAAGGACCTGCGACAGTATATGGTGCTTCCCACATTCTAGTAGTACATTTTTTTTGCACTGCATCTTGCAAAAGCGGTTGTAAAGCTCTCATCATTCGCACAATATCACCACTGCACTGAGGACCTTTTGCTCTAAGAAACACCCATCGATGCACTCCAATTACACGATTAGTCCTTTCATTGTGCGTACCATTAATTTTACCCTGATCAAGAGCCGCTAGCGACACTTCGTTTCCATCATTAAACTCCAACATATTCACAGTAGGTGCGAGCATTGGGTAACTTTTCATTGCAGCATAAATCCTGGATGCTCTATAAAGACTACTTGCAGAGCTCTGTATGATCAGGCACTGTTCTCTGAGCAATTCTAACACATTAGGTGGTATCACGTCTAAACCTTCCGATGGTTTACCTCCTGCACAAGCTACAGCGACCAAAGATGTTTTCTTTTTTTCTGCTGGATCTTCTGCAATTCCAGTGATTTCCATTTCATCTTCGTAGAACAGACCAGCTTGGTGAGCTAACCGTCGATTTACAATTGCACTAAAACCGCAACTGCATCTAATCTGATCATCATCTTGGAATAAAGCCCCGCCTGACCACGAATGTGTAAGATATACACCAGCATCTGCGCCTTTAATATTACCAACTACCTTTGGACCTGCATTGCATACACAAAGACTGCAACTGTCGAAATTGTGATCGCGGAAAATATTAAGCACAGTGTCACCTAAGAGGATATTCACTATGAGAGAGTTCGATTCTGGTGCACGAGTGGGGCCTGGTGTATCAGCTTCAATGCTATTCAAATTTTTATTCAGATAAGAAGAAGTGGTAGATGTGGCTGGGCTCGGTTGATCATACGGCGGTGGCGGTGGCCTTCCGGAGATAGTTGTTGAACGATATGGTGCTCCTAATGGCGCTGGGCTCGGAGGGCAGGGTTGTTGTTGCACCGAACCAGGTCTAGTTGGTGGAAGTGGTTTATCTGAATTATTGGAAGTAGGGTTGCACTGCCAAGAAGGTCTATATATGCAGTGCGATGGCAGTGTAACAGGTGGTAAAGATTGACTGGGTAGATTTGTGAGAGGAGCATATTTGGAAGAACCAACCATCTTACAGATGGACGTAGGTTTGAACACGTAAGACCAATCATCAATTGGCTCTTCTTGAGGAGATCCCATGTTTGGATAGATGTCAGGGAGATGCCTAAGTGGTCGTTGAGGTACAGAAAGTTCCGTCTGGTCCATTAAAGGGTCGTTTAACTGACAAGGCGACGCAACAGGATTATGCTCTAAAGATGGCGGTGTTGGAAACATTTTGGAAAGCTCTTCTGGTCGTAATACACCTACTCCCCGATTATTATGTCTGTTATTTGCGTCTACTCTCGTTTCTTCATGCAGCCCACCAGACCTATTTGACTCTGGTGGAGTTTGTACTTGAAGCTGGTTTAAATTCTGTAAAAAGTATTGTCTAATTTGTTACTCTAATTACAAATATTTAATCAGCATTAAATAATAGAAAAGAAAAAGAAAAGTCAAAACATACAGTTTCATCGCTAGAAGTGTCAGGATCAGAATTGTCAAAGATTTGATCTAAATCTTTATAGGATGCTTGAAGACCTTCGCTAGTGAATAAAGATCCTGGTTTAGAAGGATCATCTCTTTGTCGTCTAAGTCCATCAACGCCTGTACCATTTTCTTCACCTGTTGCATCAAACTCATATGGATCTGTTCTTCTTGCAATGCAATCTCCCTATCAAATAGTAATAAAAATAATGTAAAGGAAAGTGACAAGTAATATCTCGCGTAAATGCAAAAGTCACTTACAACATTGACATTTGGTTCTTGTTTAATTTCTAATTTGGGTGTTTGAGATTGAGGAATTTGAGAATTCATTGGTGGATACAAAGTATTGCTCCGCACATTGACTGGACTGGTATTAGATTCCTTAAAACGTTTTACAGGGTGATTGAGCCATGCTTCTTGTGTTGAATAATCATAGAGCCAAGGTAATGACTGTTCGTTTTCTAAATATATATCCTCACATTCTCTAGAGGCTAAGACTGGTCGTTTTAATGTTGGTCCAGGAGCTGGACTATGCACTTGATTATTACATGCAGAGGAAGTTGATTTTGGGCCTTGAGAAGGTGTTAGTGGTGGGGCAGTGTTTGTATGACTGGGTGGTGGTTGAGGGCTAAGAGTAGGCATTGTAGGCTCTGCTGGTGGAACCGATGCTGGTTCGGAATGTGGTGTTGGAAGAGGTGAAGGTGCAGGAGATCCTGGTGAGCCAACAGATGGAACTGGTAGACAATCTCCTCCTGTTGGTGGTCCTCTTGAGTAAGAAGGAGGTCCACCTGGTGGTGTACTTGGCGCTTCTGTTCTGTTCAATACAGACCTATTTCAATTAAGAAATAGAATTATAAATTAAGATCTTCTGTAATCCAAATATTATATAAATATTAATAAATTCGATAATTATAATTGATATTGACAAACTGATACATGCTAAACAAAAAATGATGGAAATATAACTATCACCATGAATGTTTCTGTGAAGAGAGTTTTATGATACAATATCTACAACCATTCCACTAATTACAAAAACTGTTATAAAAAGTTATTTAAAATATATTTTTTATATGTTAAAAATCATGAAAAACTTAATTTTATACTTATATATAACGAAAAGTGGAAATTGCGGATAATATATAAATTGTAATATATTCAGTTATAATTTTGACACAAATGAAATATATATGAAAAGATAACAGTTATAAAACTCATGCATAATTTATGAACAACAATGTTAGACACACATGCAAAGCTAGGAAAAAGTAAACAAAAATGTTTTGTAAGAAATATATTTTTCTACTAAATTGTTGCAATATAATTTGTTTAGTATATAAGTAGAATCTAACTATATAGTAATACATGATATAATAAATGATAAGAAATGATATAAGAAATAAAGTAATTAGTTAATTTTATTTACGTTCAAAATATATTTTAACCTTTACAATATCTTATTTAGATATGAATTATGTATGAATATACTTACAATAATTTGTATTAATAAGCACATATATGCAACAGATCCCATTTAAAGTATGTACAAAATTAGTAAGGCTTGTGTTACAAACACATCTTGTGTGTTGTTATTTATTAAGATAAAATAATAAAAAAAAAGTTTTTTGTCATGTATACTTTACCATGGTTAATATTTGTAATTTTTTTTTAAATAATAACGGAAATCCCCCTCCTTACAAAAAAAGGAAAGAAACAAATTGCACAATGATGTCTGATTAATGCGTTATTCGTGCAATTAGATTTAGTCACTCGTATGTCTAGATAAATAGCGGAGCTTTCATAAGCGATGTGAATTAAAAGATGACGTTATGGTACGGATCGTACGATATTGGCATTATTGTGGTGATGAATTAATATATGGAAAAAAAAAAGAATAAAATGATTTTCTCATTCATATCGGGGCAGAAATTACCCACCTGGGGGCATTAGCAGGGACAGAGGGACAAGCATCCCACTGGGTGGTAGAGCGTCGATGAAACGGTACGACCCTCCGTCCACCTTTATCTACTCTCTCCCTCTGAACCTGAGAGGAGGCCAGGCTCTTCCAACCCCCGGGGGTGGCATACCTGCAACCGACGTATTTAATATCTTGTTTTTCCATATGTTTACTTATTTTAATTGTTCTGATTTACTAAACAGCAACGTGTGGGGCATAAATAAATAACCTAGTATCAATTTTTATTATCTTTGTAATTTTTCAAATCTACAAATAATGTAATAATATAATGTGAGAATCTTTTGAAAATGTATGCATTGCTAAATATGAACAAAACCTATTAGTTGACTATTTATTTAAAATAAAATGGAAAATATACAAATTTACCAATAATAATATTTTTAGAATTATATTTATTATTTTAAAATTTTTGTATAAGTGAATTTATAGTAATTATTATTTTTATTTTATTTCAATATTTAATATCCTAATTTCATTTTTATTATGGTGTTAACTTACCATTTACTGTAAAAAAAAAAAAAAAAAAA
>NW_016911540.1:32420-45777 GCF_001483705.2 Eufriesea mexicana | reverse complement strand
CCTTTTAATTTCGTTTTAATTTCTCTGTTAATGTAAAAAAAAAAAAAAAAAAAAATAAAATAAAATTCATATTACTTCTTGTGAAAATCTTTAATACAGGACTGTTGTCATAAATAAGAGAACTAATTTCAAGAAATAATTGCATTTTGGGCATTCTCAAAATCTAAATTTACATGCATATATTGCAGCAGCCAATAAAAAAATTACTACCTATACTGTAATATTTTAAATAATCTACATTTTACAAATTGTGCTATAACATGCAGATAGAATCAATAATAATTGCGAACAGTACTATTTTAAATATCAGGTAAACATAGAATGCAGTCAAAAGAAGTATATATTTACTGCTACACTGAATAAATGTGCAGAGGAAATAATAGTTAAAAATCTAACAATTATCTTATACATTCTTTATATATACTTTCATTTAATACTACAAACATTGGATAGAAGTGTTATTACTACTGTCACTATTACTGCATTGTCTTATAATTTTTATTTATATTGTGGAGATACATGAACAAAATAAAGTAAAAATAACTAATAAAAAGCTAATATTTAGGGAAATATGTGTTAAAATAAAAATTATATTTTAATAATATTTAGCAAGACATATTATTTTTAAGGAAGTAATTTCTTAAATTGCACCAAAATAGAATATGTGAAATTCTGTCACTTTTTCCTATTGTATAGACTATTGTACAGAAGTTAATATATCATATACAATGCAGTAAAAGTTAAAATTCATTAGTGATAGTTGTAACAAAGCTTCACTTACTTTGAACAGGTACAGGAAGACTTTTGTGTTGGATCGATAAAGGTCCAAGTTCCAGGTTCTGTGGAAGATTCTGTCTTGGAAGCAGAAATTGGTGAACTCAAAGTACATTCAGCCCATACACGTTCTGGTAATTCTGTATCCTGCTGACTTAGGAGAGGATGTTCGCAACTAGCAGGACTACTTGGTGGAGAAAGAGGAGTATCAAGAGGAGTGTCATCCATATCTGTGACCAGGACATAACAAGAGGGATAACGCATGCGAACACCACCAACAAGCACTTCTACTAGAGGTGGAAGTCCTGCTTCTATGTTACTGCCATTGATTGGATAAAAGTGTTTCCATTCTTCGAGAAGTTGACTATCTGTACGTCCTACTGGACCAGTTAATGTGCCTGCTAGTCCATAAGGGGCTAGGATCACTGCAAGAAGATTATAAAATCCATCAAATAGTTAAATGTACCATTCATATATTAAATACATCAATTATAGTGACTTGTAAATTTACTTTAATTTGACTTCTCAACAATGATAACGTCATAAGTTATATTAAATGTTTACCTTTAACACCAGTTTGGGAAGTTTGGGTGCGCTGTAAGCAAGTCCTTGTAAGATGTCGTACAGCAGGATGCTGCCTAACATCCACACTTGCACATACAGTGCTTTCTCCATGAACAAAGAATGCAAACGAGAATGACAAGTGGTTACTGTAAATAATAACGAAATTACTTGGATCAATTTATAAAACAAGTAGCATTTAATTATGTTATAATGTTTGTAAATTATTTATTTTAACACAGTAAAAAATATTAGTAACAGACACGATAGAACGTACCTACTGCAACGATGTTTCTCAAATCCATCATAAGGTTGTACGAACCACTTTCCTAGGCGAACGAAATCACGAGATAGTAAGCACCGTTCTATCAAGTTGTGCAGAGCCTTGAAAAGAAGTGACCGGCACTCATACGATAATCCGCTTTCCCAAGAACCCTGTTCACTTTCTGTAATCACAATAAACATTTACATTAGGAAACAATTAATTTATATATACCACAATGTAATAATCTTTATATTATCATACAATACTTGAAGATTTGGAAACCTTAATATAATTCATATCGATTGTTGAATGTATTAAAAAATATCTGAGAAATATTTTGACAAATATACATTTATACAAACAATTAACACTTTTACAGAAATTAAATAAAAATTATATCTGCTGTAAATTTGATTTTTATAGTAAACAAAAACGAACTGAATTTTACTCTAGAAACAGGTTGGTTTTGTTATTTTTTAGCGATCTACTTTCTTCATCGAATCAAGGCAATGCCCATTCTTACTAGTCGAAAGAAACGGTTGATTCCACTGTGAAAGTAATGCAATTCGTGTATAAAATTACAGCGAGTCACGTCGACACTAGGCAGACCGTTGAGTAAGTTAAAAGAAACGTTGACCGAGAAAACTAGGAAGTTTTAAAATTTTATATTCATGAACCAGGATCGACGAGAAAATCACTACTTTATTTTATGATGTAATAATAACACATTGTACTTTTGTTTTACAAAAAATAAGTTTAATTTTGCGTTGTACAATATAATTTTCTTTTACTCGTAAAATAGTAATGAACTTTACGCTTCATGAACATGAGGCTCTGTGAATGCGAGGCGTATATCAATCTCACTTTCTAAAACAAATTAATATTGTAACAAGACAAATTACATCGTCTTATGTCATATAATTTATATATATACATATTACAAAATTTACAGGTATTCGAAACGTTGTAAAAATTACTATATCCTTCGTAATGTTGTATGCAATATTAATCCATATAATTATATTAGATTCGATAAAAATTTTATAAATATTTTCCATGCAAATTTGTAGAAAAAAAACCTTAAGATTTTATTGTTAATAATTATAACTAATTTTCTTATATAAAAGTTATATATACATATGTAAAATGTTGCAAGGACATTATTTGCAGCTTTTGGATATTTATGTTCAAAGGAAATCATTTTCCATTATCGTGCGATAATATGTTGTATTATGATTTTTCTTAAATATATCTTTAACATAGCAAAGTTAGTTTCTTGTAATATCTCAATGGAAAGAAAAATTTTCCCCTATTTACGTTTATCAATAACCCATTTACATCTTTCATATATCATATTTAAACAAATTTTTCTTTCCCAGACTGCCCAAAAGATTTAACTTATCTAGGAATAACGGTTTACCAGTTAGTTCCGCAATTGGTGTACTCCTTGCGATGCACAATAATGGAACCTTGCATTGCCTCGCACCGAGTTGCAGACAAGTACATGGTTCAGCGACCCTGTGCGGAGAAACACGGTCTAGCCAACGTTACCGCTTCGCTCGCTTTGCACACCTTCTTTCTCCGAAACAAAAGCATACGGGATTTCCTACAACGACGTCCACTAGAATTTGCGATGTATCGTTTTCGAACTGATCTATCACTCAAGAGACCAATCATTTTTCTTTTGGCGATAATCTCACCAGATAAATAAATTTATATCTTTTCGTTTTTTTATTTGTTAGATTAATCCGTCTTTTTTAAACATAATCTACAATTTTTCTGGAATCAATAAATATTTGTAGAATATTTGTAGTGCAATTAACATTTCCATGATCTTTTACTTTAATTAGTAAAGTTGTTTATGATATATATATATAAGATTGTATATAAATAAGATTACAATATTGTAATGTAATATATCGATATTGATCATTATATTATAAATATTCTATTAATTAAAATATAATGTTATTATATCCTATTGTATAATAATTATAATATTATATACAATATTAAGGTACTTTTTGCTTGTTAATATTTAATTTCGATTTGAAAGATTCACTTTTCATATATTTACTGTTGCGAAACCATACCAACATCACATTTTCTACCACAATCTGATGGAAAACTAGGTCGCATTTAGTTGGAACGGAAAAATACGTATAGTCGTATAGTTATTTAGATATTAGATGTATGAAATAAAAATCTGTCAGTCTGAATCTGTTTAATAATCCGGAAACATTAAAGCTCGAATTTTTATTCATTAAAACATAGATTATTTTTCTCGTTTTTTATAAATTTATCTTTTATTTGAATGTTTTAATTTAAATTAAAATGTTTTCTAACAGTGCACCACGTTTATTAAATTAAAGAACTCATATCTAAATTCTCGAATTCGTATTCAACCTCATATTACCTTGTATGTTTAAAAAAAAAAAAAAAAAAAAAAAAAAAATCGTTTGCATTAATTTATTGCTTAAAGAGAGTGTATTTTTTGCTAGTTTTCGATTTAACTTTCTCATAAAAATTTGTATATGGAATCCAACCCGATAAGTCGAGAAATACGATCTATACTTTGAGAGAAAAATATATGAACATGTATGATATGTACTGGAGAAATTTTAAGGTTAAGGTTAATACTATTTGTCTATTAACGCATGAGAAGACGTTGTTACAATACATTGCAGTCAGTTTAGAATATCTTCAGTATGTTTCGCTATTATTAACCAAAAAACTATAATATAATTATCTATTACTTCTTATCTAATTTCGTTATATAGATAAAGGAATATTTCTATGTAGATAAAAGAATTCTATTATATAACTTAGAGTAAAATTCATTCAACACGTATGTCTCTTTGTTTCTCTTTTCTCTTTTCATTTAGTCATTTGCTGATTAAGTATTCAGTTTAATATTGAACTGATACAGTTGAACTGATACAACTGAATTAAATGGACAATACAAATTTTTCATACTTTTAGTTTCTCACATTTACATATGTATGAAAAGGAAGTAATTAAAATATTATAAATTAAATAAGTAATAAATTTAATAAATATTATGATGTAATACTTCATTTAAAATATCCCATTATACTTCTATCAAAAAATAATACTGATTGGAAAGTTAAATATTTATACTATTATTGACATTTTTAATTATACTAAAAATCTGTAGACTGTATATTAAATAACATATACTATAAAAATAAAAAAAAATATATAGAAAGTAAAATATAAATTATAAAAATACATATTAGATTTTAATTCAAACTCGATAAAAATATTTCTTATACTTCTTTATGGAAAATTCGCTAAGTTGTGACAATACTTTTTTAATGAATTCTGGTTTGTACTGCGAGATTTGATATAAATCGTTTATTATTTCCTTATTTTAATTTTGTACCTTAAAGTTATGTACATTGATAAAAAAATAGGATACAAATTGTGCAGTAGTCTTCGATTACTGATTAGCAAAAAAGAAGTGATAAACTTACTAATTATTATTGCGTATTATTTCTTATATTTTTTAAATTACCTATAATATAGACGCAAGATAAAAGGGAAGATGATTGTAACTGCGAAACAGATAAGATAAGTAAAAAGTACACATTTCTAAATAATCATTTTTAAAATGTCTTTAACATATAGTGGCATTTATAAGCAAAGATACAAATTTAATTATTTTTTATAAAGATTTATTGTAAAAATAATTAATTGCATAGAATGTTTTTCAAGGAAGTTGATCTGTTATTTCACTTGACAAGGAAATTTTATTTTAATATATGTAATATTAATTATAGATATATATGTACCAAAGTAAAATAATTTACTGAACCCTATATCTAAACTATTTGACACCTATCAAAAGAACACATTTTTATTTTCAAATTCTTTAGTAACAATTCCACTTTATCGTACTATAATGAGAATTTACGATTTGGTACAAATAAAATTTTCAAATAAACCAAGTATATGAAAAGATATCACACTATCAAAAACGAATAGTCTTCGAATTTGCTTCGTGTTTTACAAATGATCAGAAGAGAGTGAATATGTCCAAAAATAGAAAGAAACTTACAACAAAATTCACAAATCACAAGTACTATCATTTTCCCACACTGTCAATCCTTAACACCGAAGTAGATCAACCCAGTAGAATCACCTAGGAGCATTACATTACTCATAATCCAAACCATTGCAATAACGAAATCTCTAAAATTGAATAAACTCGTTTTGGCAATCTCTAATTAACTAATTTATGAACTGTCTTGAAAAATCCACGTCGTTTGCGGTCGATCAATTAGTAACCTGCTTTATCATCGATTTTGATGCATAAACTCTATATTCGACAGACGGGTAAACATCCATGAATCGTAATGTGTCTATTAGGAATTAAAACTGTTCGTGCAGATAGTAAGAGCTTCATTACTCACCACACGCGATGAGTTCCGGTGACACGAGACCGGAGAGATCAGGTTCCTCGCCATACCAGAAAATCCAGAGTTCCTTGGCGGCGGTAAGGGAGAGGGGTGGCGGTGCGGGTGAGGGTGCGACGCCCATGTCGTAGATGCCAGCTCCGGTTGCCGAGGCGGTTGCCGGGCCGGAGGTGGACGGCGTAGCGGCGACCCGCCGCCACACGCACAGAATGTCACCCGCGAGGCACCGCGAGAAGCTCGACAACACCGGGTCCTCAAGGGGGGTGCCCCCGAAATCGCCGGCTACTTCGCCCCACACGAGCTTCTTCCATTTGATGCCGCAGAGGTCCGTCTACCCATGAAACAGTAAAATTATCCGTTAATCAATTTTCTAAAACTTCTAACGAGTACAATGGATTAAGTTTATTTGCATACAAATCAACCCAAGAACGTGTTCCGATAACATTCTAGCAAATATAGGTTATATTCTACAATGAAGGTTTTTATTCTCTATCGTAAGAGTGCATTCAATGGAGATACAATTGATGAAGTATGAGAAATAATTTGGCGAGTCAGTCAATGTGTAAACAAAATAATGTTTCTGGATATTATATTTGTGCTGGTAATTATAAAAGTAGTCCAAGTTACTTTTACATTCATTCACGTTAAAATAAAATAAAACTATGTTTGATAAAATAGTAAAACATTGAAGCGTTAGATTGCGTTTATAGCTTTTTCGTAATTAATTTTTTAAAATTATAATAGATTTAAATACTTTGAAACACGTGTACGAGGCCACTTTCACGATTATCGGCATATTTATTCGTGGGTTGAATATAATTACTTCTAGATATTACAGGATTTACATTCTTATTTTATAAAAATGCATGTAATTTCGTTACTACTGGGTAATAGCTCGAATTGTATATGATTATTTTTAGAACTTATCATTGATAAGATATTAAAATATTGCAATGTGACAATTTTATTATGAAAAGTAGATATTGTATCTTAATTTTTAGCTAAAATTTTAGATAAAGATATAAATGGATGTATTTAAATTTGCTATAACGATAATTTTCACGTATTTTCATTGTATCAGTTAAAAAATTAAGTTATTAAACTAATTAGATGACAAACATTTTCAATGATATTTGACTACAAATATTAAACGTAATTAAAGCTTATATACATTCGATATATATGAACAATCAAGTTACTTTCATATTAATAATATTAATGATTAAATTTATTAACGCGTGTATTCGATGAAATGTATAATTTACATGTATAATACAACACTTGTGCAAACTCTACCAATTAGCGAAGATAGGTTAGGGACTGCAGGGAATGTATTGGAACATTCGTTGACCGTTGAGAAAGGTCGGTCCTTGAACTTTCGCCGCATTCTATTTCCATTTGTCACGCAACGTAACAAATCGTTGATTTAACCGTGAACAATAAGATTCTCCTTTAATATACGGATGCATCGATGAAATGTATCGACGAAATAAGAACTTGAAAATATATTGCAAATAATAACAATAGTAATTATAATATTTTCTTACTAATTTCATTCGACAGCAAAGAATTGTAATTAAAACGATTTGTATTAAACAGTAATAAAAATAATGTCATTAAGATTGAGAAAATTTTAATAAAAAATTATTGATTTTTTGTTAATGGAATATTAACTGTAAAATCATAATCATTGAAAAAACACAATTCTTGGAAGTTTCAGTGATAATATTATCATTAGTAAGACATTTAATAAAATTTAATGTTAATAGAAGTTATTAGTAATCACAATTTCGTCATATTATTCAAACATTTTAAAAAAATAGAAATGTGCTTAGAAACATAATTTAGACAAAAAACACAACTTTTTGTAATTAAAATTTCAAGAGAAGTTTGAAACTAATTGAACATTTACATTTTATTAAAATTAGACACAGAAGAATAAAATGTTAAATTGTTGATATGTAGAAATTGTACAAAACATACAACGCGTATCAAGAGAAAGAGATGTACTAAATAAAAAGTGAAAGCGATGAATAAAGTATAAATATCTACACAAATATCCATAATGAAACGTTATGATTTCCCGTTGTACGCATAAGTCTGTACTGAACTTTAAATTTTCCGTTACATCAAACTTTCTGAAAACGTCAATGAACTTATGTTTGATAGGAAGGAAAAAGCATAATAAATAATACTTTAATCGCAATCTAGTTATATCCAAGGTCGGTGTTTAAGGAAAAATGTCTTATCTTGGTTAGTCAGAGTTCATTCACCCTAGTCCGATATCTCTAACGCACCTGATTCATATATTCTTTGTTAGTTTCTATACGTTTAGTAGATGTTCTTCACGAGTTTTCGATGTATAGTTTAAAATCGATTGTGAACACTTAAAGTGCATTGTTTCATGATCCATGCGTAGAAATAGTATTTGTGTTAATTACACGCACTGTTGAAAATAACAGTAATTTAATCATTTACAGTAACCATGTACTTATTTTGTTTTTGTTCAAAATATTTAGAATATTTTTATAGAACATTTTAGATCGATTACAGAATCATTCAAAATTGATTAAATAAACGAAATAGAATTTATAAATAATACTTTATATTTATTTCAAAAGTAAGAAGATACTAGATAGTAAGTTGAAAACTATGTTTATATATTACTATTTTTATTAATAATATTAACTTTTTAAATAATATTTACAACATGAAATATATTTAAACAGTAAATACCCACGCTGTCATAAATCATACCAATAAATATCTATACACTGTATGGTATAAAAATTGTTTGATATTAAACGTCATTAACAGAAGAATTTTATACAAATTGAGTAATTTATCTTTTATTTGATTAAATTGTAATTTTAATAAATGGAGTAAATTACATATGGAATAAATTACTTAATTTTCATTTTGATATATCTATTAAAATTTACATGCAGTGAAAAATTGTAATATAACCAAAACACAAATTTATGTAGCATTGAACAAGATATTACAATGTTTAACCTGCGACTGACATTACAGTAGTAATTACTTTACTTTGAATAAATGAATTATGTCATGTATTTATAGTTATACTAATTTATTAAATTTCTTTCTTATATTTCCAGTTTTCCATATGCATAACTGCACAAATACATATGTATTTTAAACAAAGTAATATTATGATAATTATTATGTCATGAAATTTCTTGGGTATTCTAAATAATGTAAAACTATGTATGTTTATCAGTTTTAGCATAATTTGCGTATAGTTTTCGTCAGTTTTAAGAATATTTGTCATTTGTTTTTTTTTTTACATAAGTTGCATCACATGTGTAAAAAAATATAATTGAACATAAATTGTATGAGATGGAAAGAGAAAACTTGATAGAAAAGGAGGAAGGCATTGTACTTATTTTGAATCATTAGCAAACATAATTGTTGGCATATTTCAACAATCATTAATACATTATAGTTTTCATTAATAGTTTTTTAATAGATTTTGTACTGTATTTTTCTTGTTTACTGTATAATTGCCTCGATCACTGCAGAAAGATTATTAGTGTTTTAGATAAAACAGTTAATTACATGTTATGTTTTGATAGTGTATAATCTATTTAAACAATTTTTCAAATTGTAATACTTTAAGGTTATGTTGTTATTTATTTAATGACTGTGTATAATATTCCTCATTTTTTGTTGTTTAAAAATGGTAATGTCGACACTGTCAGTAGTAATAATGATGGAACAAAATAAAGTATCTTTACACACTTCCTCGTTATTTGGTATAACGTATATAAACCGCGGCGCCACCTTAAGCACGTCTGTCTATCGTATGGCGCCACGATGTGTCTGCTGGAGTAATAAAGGCACGCGCAGTCGCGAGCAGGTCGCGCGCTTCTCAACCAATCAAACGCGCGCCTTTTCTTACGTCACATTGCCAGCTGACATAACCGGAACAAATTCAAATAAGAGCGGAAACTTGATATAGTTTTAAATAGAAAAACTAGTATAAAGTTTGATGATTCCTTTTATCATTTATCGCTAATATTGTTCTTTTTCTTTAATTTTTAAATTTTGACCGTATTAAAAATTGTGTTTTTTTTTTGTATTGTACAACGTACAAGATTTAGACTATTGACTAAAAATTAGAAAATACTTAATTTTCTCAGTAGTATTTGTATATGCTATAAACAAAAAAGCAATATATCAATCATCATAAGCAAATTATTACTCTTGATCGTATTTGAGATAGAGAGAGAAGAAAAATCGTATTTATACATTTCCTTGTTGACATTACATCTCGATATTTACTTTCAATTAATAAATATCACAAAAATTTATTCAACACTCTAATAATTATTTTACTAAACATTCTAATAATTATCGGAAAAAAAACAAGTAATTTATATTTATAACAGGGATTATTCTGCTATTTTAAAGACAAAAGATTCGAAAAGAATCGATTCGGAAGTTAAGGACGCACAGTGGCGCCTATCGTGTCGACGCGACGAAATAATCAGTGAGCAAAGGCGCCCATCGTAACGCTACGGGGCTGTCAAGCTTGCTGATCAATACAAGCAAGGCGACGTGCAAGGCCGCCCGCGTGGATTCAACTCGCGGGTTCGCCACATTCCCTCGTTCCATCTTGCCATACGCGTCTCTATTCGTATTCCTTTTCTCCCACGGTATCGTTTCATACAGTCTTTCGCTCTGTCGCTTCCCATTTTAATCCCTGTTTTTTTCTTTTTCCCAATTTTCCACCTATTTTTTATTTTTATTAACATATACTTACTTAAAGTTTTTAAAATTTTTAATCTTTGGCGCATTCTACACTTTACATCTTTTTCTGAAGATTTAATACACGTACTAATGAAACTTTAATTACATATGTTACATAAATCATTTAAAAAGTATTTTTTAAAATTAAGCAAATAATTAAAAATTTTTTAAATTAGCTAATAAGTATTTGCTTAAAATTAGATTATTACATAACTTGACGGCAACATTTCAGAATTGTCAAAAAAGCGTAAAATGTTTATATGCCATAATATTAGTATTTCTGTGGAAAGTAAGATCTCCCATAGGTGTAATAATTTGGGTTGGCTACTGAATTGTGAAATATTAAAACAATTTCTCTTGAAATTTCGTAATATAAATTACATTGATAATTACTGAATGATAGTCACAATAACCCTTATATAACAAAAAATGAATTTTACTATCATTTCTTAATGACAAACATATAATGAAATACCCTTAATAAGCAAATTTGAAAATTTAATAAGAACATTTTTAATGTATATAATCTTAAGTGTAACCTTCCTAATCCTAAAAAATACTATCAAGAATAGAAAATTCAATAAGTTTCAAAATTATTCTTTCATATAAAAAATTATTGTTACTTTTTATAGTAAAAATCTGAAATAACCAGAAACCACATATGTTAACAAAGATGTTTTAAAACTGACTTCAATTTCGTTTGTCATCATACCTTTAAATATCGATAATTTATGGTACTTCACTCAAATTTTTTACGTGACTCATTACAACGTTGGAAACAAGAGCAACATATGGAATGATAAAACAATACGGACAAAGTATCGACGCAGCCTTTACCAATTATAATTTTCAATCAACCGATTGCAATTCGCATAGTTCGAGTCGAAAACACGGTTGTATACCGAATTATTGATCGTACCACGAGAGTGAACAATGCCGAACGGCGTATCAATGAAGACAGAGAAAACTGTACAATCTCATTTTTACAACAGCGGAGTGTTCAGTGCGCGTAGAACGCAGCTACAGCTGTAAATTCCCATTTCTGTTACTGCCCTCCTTATACGCTTGCCGTTAAAGCAGCACGAACATTACATTCACGTGCGTAACGAAGCGGAATTCTCTTGCGTACAAGCCACTCGAAAGTGGATAGAGTACGCCTGTACGATGCCACCGTCGTTCCTCTTTCTTATTCCTATGAAATCGTACTTCCTGCGTGAATTCTTTCAACTTTGTTCTAACCAACTCATTAGTACTTATTTTAAGTTTTCTTCTTTTTGTGCAACAGAAGTTTTAATAGTGGTAGGCTACCATAATTATTTTTCGAATATGGGTTTTTTAAGTAATTGTAAACAGTGTTCATATTAAACATTTCTTTGGTAATTAGAAAAATGCTATTGATAGGAAAAAGGTTTTTTAAAACAAAGTAATTTTTCATTGTATTTTATAGTATAAAATTTTCAGAGATATTCGATACATTAGTCTCGAATATGTTATTAATTAAATTTTGTTTCTTTTTTTCCGTATTTTTGTCTCTTTCAATTAAAATAACGAATAAAAAAGTGTGAAACTTTCTGCAAAATTTATTGTGTTCGTCTTTATGTATAATTCAAATTTATTCTTCTGTTACAAAATAATTTCAAATATCCCGAATGCTTCTGTAATGTACAATAAAAAATGAAATTTACTGTCATTATTACCAACTAATTCTTGTTCTTGTTCTCTTAAAAATTGCTTGAATTAGTATTATAAATTATAGCTTAAAGCATAAATATTAATACGGGTGCAAATATAATGAGTAAATAAAAAATAAGTACATGTTTTAGAAAAACTCGAATGTTTTCTGTTGTTAATAGAAAGCTTAATATCATTTGTTGCCTGAAAAGAATTTAATATTTATTTAAATTTCCTATCTGTACATTTTAGTATATTATGTACTTTCTATAGTATTTTATGTAGTACTTCTATTAGTATTTTGAATGTATATATTTGTTTTCTTTCTTTTTAAATATATATTTACAAATTTCTCATTATTTTTGGGTATATCATTTCGAATAATTTTAAGAAAAATGTTATATATATCTTTCATAATTATAATTATATTACAAAAGTTGTTCATATTTGAAATATTTTACATCTCTAAAATTTTCAAAATTGTTCAATTAAAACTTAAAAATTTCCAGTTATAAAGAAAACTGATAGGAAGTTATAGTTAAACATGTTGATAAATGCATCTTTGATAAAAATTAGTTTGCAACGTTCACAGGACATTGGATTCATTTTTCAATATGATAAAGTTTACATTGGAATATTTCTTAAGTTAACTATACCGATTATATAGTACAGCAAAATATTAAGTTATAATAACATAACTGATATATAATAATAGTATAAATAAGATATTACAATAAATATAATATCGTAGGATTATCAAGCAGTTTTATTTTGATCTTATAATTATTTTATCATTCTTCAAATTTTTAAATTTTACTTTAACGTTTATTATTTCGTTGCAAAGTTAGATTTGTTAAAATTAATATTTTATCAT
>NW_016911540.1:0-31916 GCF_001483705.2 Eufriesea mexicana | reverse complement strand
ATTTATTAAGATGGAAGAAATTTTTCATTCTTATTATATGTTCTGTCTTAATTTGGACACCTTTGTACGAATCATTAGAGATAGATAATGAAAATGACGTGTGAATTTATGTGTAATTTATGTTTGGAATATATCCAACTTTCAATTTCAATCGCTCGCGTTTTGTGTATCAAATTTTATTTTATTTTATTTTTTAAGCACAACGTAAGCACTTGCGCTTCTTTTCTAGTATATTAACCCTTTGCACTACGAATTATTTTTCAATTTTTTTGCCAACAACTCCCTACTATTTTAAGTATTTTGTTTGAAATTTAATTCACAGGACAGTTCCTTGACTGCTACTTATTTTAAAGAATTTTGTTTACTGATTATATTAAATACAGTTGTCAAACAATATTCTAATTTATATTTTGAATTCAAATAATTCAAGAAATTACTTATTTTATGTTTTCTTGGTCAGTAAATAAGAAATCAAAAAACGTCGAGTGTAACTCGACATAGGAGTGCAAAGGGTTAAAAGAATAAATTAATCAAATTTAAAAATGAAAATTATAAACTTATATCTATATCAAAATATTGCTTTTTCTCTTTTTCTTAGTTTTAAACACAAAATAAGTTATATGTATTTAAAACACATAGTATATTATACCATATATAACTTTTTATAAATTTTCATACAAACTCCATGTAAAGGAAAAATACTATGGAAACTATATCATAATTTATTTTTTTCCCTGTATACTTAAAAGTTATAGCTTTCACAAATACAAACAATTTTTTAAATTTATGCTATAATATTAAAGCTATACGTATAGTAAATTTTAATAAATGTTAATTTTTTCTACTAATTTAATTTATAAATAAGTTATATAAGTTTGATTTTCAGTTTAAATAAAAAACACAATTTTTAAGAAAAAATTTAGATCCCATCAAACTAAGTAATCATATTAAACGGTAGTATGAAAAATAAAAGAAAAATTAATTTTATTTATAGATTTAATGTTTAATGCAAAATAAATGAGTAAACCAATATTTTATATAAGAAAATAAATTTGACTAAATAGAAAAATGTAAAAATGAGATAGAAAACTTTAATGTATACTATTATATATTCTTATTCTTGAAACAACCAATTTTTAACGTACTGATTTGTTTTCTGATAAAAATACATATTTGAAAAAGTAATATTCAAATTTGATAAACCTTCAAGTAAATTATCTTACTAATAGATTTTCTAAGCAAATTGTATACGACTTGTATAATTATTCTCGTCATTTAATCTTGCCGTCTTTCCCTTTTTGCTTACTTTTTTATTATAGTCTTTTGATCGAGTTAGAATTACCGAGTCATTTCTTCTTATTTCGTCATATTTTCTTAGTCATATGACGAATATGAAATATTAACTTAAACTCTTAACAAAATTTTCATATAATAGTTTTTAAGATCTGTAAATTAATTGGTAATATAAGAATCCTAGTTTATATTATTTATGCATTATCCTAAATGTAATTTATTAAGAAATACTTTGCTTCCATATATTAAACGCAAATTTCATTTCTAAATGATAAACGTTAGTTAATATTCCCCTTGAATTCATTTGTCTACAAATATAGTAATTTCAACGTAACTACTAATTTTATCAAATTTCTTATTATTTCTAATATTTACTGCATTCTGTAACAAAATTTAAACAATGATAATCTCAAAGAATAAATTAAAACCTAGTTCAATTTTCGTCCCATTCTTAATAACAAAAATTCTTCTATAGACACATTTTAAAAATACCAATCATTTGCCTCCAGTGTCGTACCACCTTTTTTAAACACCACGTGTATTTCAATTCTCACATATTTGGTTCAAAATATGGAGAAGGTAAAAATGACTAACGAAGAAGGAAAAATAAACGAATAAATTCTTAATAAAAAGAATTCTTCCATAGACACATTTAGAAAATACCTATCATTTCCCTCCAGTGTAGTACCACCTTTTTTTAAATACCTCGTGTATTTCAATTCTTACAGAAATTTTTTTTTAAATACGAAGAAGAAGGCAAAAACGACTAACAAAGAAGGAAGAATAAATGAAACCTTTGCAGGATTTAATGTGTTCCAAAACAGTACATATTAGCATAAATTAATAGCTAAGCAACGCAATACCTGATTTGTTTATGAATGATCGCGTTTCACGGTTTTTTCATTTGTATTTTCATTTGTATTGATCATTTGTATTTGCATATTTTACGTATCACTCAGGTAAATCTGAATAAAATCGGGCAAGGAAAAAATCGCTGCTCAAAGAAGAATGATTAGAGAGACACTGAGTATTCTCTATTATATCAGTCCGTTGTGGTGATTTCTCGAGTGAGATACGCGAGGCACGCGGCTTCTTCGTCGACGAAGTCACTCGGCTAGATTATGCTGAAACTGGTGCTCCGTGGAAAGAAACAGGAGAAGCCGAAGGGGGCTTGACCAGCCTAGGTGAAAGCCTTGCACCGCGAGGACGTCACGTGTTAAGCTACAAGAGAGTTTACACACTGCTCGGTTTTGAGCTCGCCACTTTTGCTTCACGCTGACCTCGGAACAGCGCCCCCCACCCATTCAATTTTTAGGACCGCCATTTTCAAATGGATAAGTGAAAATCGAAAAGCAACGTTCGTGCATCCGATTAAAAGCGGTGACAAAATTATTATTTTAATTATTATCTTTCAAAAATCCTAATTATCTCGACTGTATGACGAATGTAAATTCCATGATTATCAAAAGATTTCGTATGTTTTGGTTCGGTTGTTTCAGTCAGTTATATGTACACGGGTATGTAAATGAAATAAAATTGAAATTAAAGAGTGATAACGAATTTACGTTTTATAACAATTCTGATTAATGATCTTGGTTAACTGGGGAATTATTGATTGCCAAATCACGCTGTTTGTCACACACACAAATGAATATGCTACATATAAAATAATTTATAGCTAAAGCAGTTCAGCACTTAGCCACTTTCAACTATATTTGAAAGTTGTTTTCTTCCTTTTTTTCTAAAGAACGATGCTATGCACGGAATAAATTTATAACGAAAGCTTTAGTTTTTAAAAATTTCATTTTGCTTTGATTGTGTTACTTTTTATATATTTCGAAATTGATAAACTTTCGTAACAAATTACAAGTACACTTCATTTTCGTTTTATTAATATTTATACAGAGTTCACGTATTCTAACCTAAATTCCAATTTTAGTTTAAATTAAATCAGATGTACTTTATTTCAAAATATTGCATATTAATAGTATATGAATAACAATTCATAAAATTTATTCCATTAAAATAAATCAATATTTCATAATTACCCGCAAACCGATTTTAAGGCGTAGAAAATACTCGATTGTACGACACATCAATAAAATAACGCGAAATCCCAAATAAATTCTAGAAGACGACATGACTGCGTGCATTTCAATCATTCCAACGTCAACGAAGTAGGGAATTCACGTTCTTCTTGTTATTTCACTAACGCAGCTTTTTGTTGCAATCAGTGTCAATGATTCTTAAAATATTATACACATTTCATTTATGTGTCAATAAAATACGTATTATATTTTATCGTTATTTATTAAGGTAAAAATAATTTGTATTATAAACCTTTTTTTACTGGAGAAAACGAATCAAATTTTAAATAACTAAAAAATTCAATGTATTGTTTATCAATGTTTTTCCTAGTAGAATTAATATGTTTGCCTTTCAATAGGTAGAACGAATTAATTGTAGACTCGAGAGACCTCTTCAGATGGTAAATGAATGAGTTTTGTGTGTACGCGAGTTGAGAACCACTACGACCGAGCATTGCTCCTACCTGGCCGTTGCAGCTCGAATTTTACCGTGAATACAAAGTAACTATAAAGCTGTACACAAAAACCGCCTTGAAGTTATTCTCTTCGAAACATCTCAAGGTTTTTACCGCTTAAAAAATTATATATACTGATCGCTTGAAATATCTATGTAACTTCTGATAAATTTTAAGCATTCATTACCCTGAGTTTTTAGAAAGTTTGGTTCAATATATAGAAAAAAATTTTTTTTATAATAAATAAGACATATATAAGATAGATAAGAAAATAAATAGAATAGGAAGTAAAGTATTTAGTATTTTCTAATTACGGAAATTACAATTGGTGTAGAATTTTTAGATCTTTCTAAACACTTTCTCTTTTTTAATTACGCAAGTACTTTAGTTTTGAAAATCAAGTAAAAGATACTTCTAAGATATTAATATATATTAAAAGTTATTAATAATTTGTTATAATCATTAATAAATGTAATGTAATGTATAACACATATAACAAAATATTGTGAATAATGTACAATTTGGTATAGTTATATACTATATACCGTAAATGTCTGCCATTGAAATAATTTGTACATTTTCTCATAACTAGTTCTAGATAATATTAAATATATTACGTGCAAACATTAATTTTCCCTTTGAATATCCTTTGAAAAAAATTTAAAATATAACATTCACTAATGTTTATTAATATCTTTGCAATTCTGAAGTATAAAACAAAGATAAAGAACAAAAAGAATTAAAGACGAATGTTAGTGAAATAATTTTTCAATTAAAATGTATTTAAAATTATTTATAGTAAATATATATGTATTTACATACGCGATATTTAATTCTCTAAAACTATTTAAAAAATTAACCAATATCACAATCGTGATCGACATTTTATAATATTGATGAAAATATTGCGATGATATATTATATTCCAAAATCATATCTCATTACATACTCCTTCAAAGAAAATTTCGAAATAATTTCTTGAATCGAATTCATACGAAATAGCGGAAGACGGCGATCTGTCGTGGACATAAACGAATTTCATCGGGGAAAGCTACGGGAGGAATCAAAATGAAAGCATAGTTTTTCCCGCAACTGACAGAGCAGGTTTGATACGACACACAACTAAATTTCCCTGAACTAATGCAACACAATAAAAACCATGATAAGGAAAAAACTGCAGAAATAATCGAAATTATCGTGGATGAATAAATATTAACTTTTTGTGAACATCCATTTCACAATGGTTCCTCTTAACAACTTCTATCGCAATCTTTGTCAATATGTTATCTCGGTGACGTTTCAGTTGGAAAATTTCTTAAAACCAGCTTCAAAAAACTGTTTTATTCCATGATTATAAAAACAAATGCGACTATAAAATTAATCGAGAAAAGGAAGGAAAAAAGAAAAAATGAAACGGACTCTAGCAAGCTCATTCAGAGCGTGGATGTTTTGATCGACTGTTCGTGGGAATGCAGTGTGCTGAGAGTGTAACAGAAAAATGTGTCTGTCTCGCCGTTATACTCGCGATAAGTATGTGTATACATGAGTCGCGCGCATACTGCATGGTCAAAATGGAAAGAGAAAGAGGGAGAAGACAACCTAAAGGCCTTGTATACAGGCCGTTTCTAAAATAAGTGGTCAAACTTTGAAAGGATATAATGCCAGTCCTACAGACAAAAGAAATTTAGCTATAATTTCAAAGATATTCTATTTAATTATCAACTATCTTTTTTTGTAAGGTTAATTTATCGAAATCAATGTATTATGCATTTTAGAGGTTTATGAATATAAATGAAAATTAAAAATATTTTTTTTCTGTTATAAAATTCCCAATCATTTTATCTGTATATGTAGATATTATTCGTATTACACTGACACATTCTGATATTTGTATATGGTGACGTTTAGCACGGTTTATGCATTAAGAATATTTTTGCTTCTAATATCTACTTGTACCTTGGGACCGAATTATAGTAAATTCTTTTACTATATGTTCCAAAGATACCTGTGTTAAAAATCAATAAACAGAAGTAATTTGTTAATGAGAAATATATCAAGTGTTACTACTTGTAAACATTTGATAACAATTGATAATGTATTGTAAAAAATCAAATTTATCGTAGAAATTATGGTAAGAATTGTAACGAAGGAAACGTCCGGTCAAAAACATAGGTCACTTGTATTAATCATTTTAAACTTGTAAACGTAGATATAAATTTATGAAAGTATGTCTGTATATCATCGGGAAAATTTAGAACAATACTCATAAAGAATAAATATAACTAAACTTGTCACGTGTGAACTACGTTTAATCGCGTTTAACCACATATCTTCACCAGAAACAACGTTTAATCACAATTTCACAAATACGCCAGCCATTCTTGGAAATTTCAAAGAAACGAACGACGAACGGTCGTAATTCGAGAGAAAACTATTTTCACAGAAGTCATTGCATACTTGAAACAAAAAGAAGCGAAATACGCTCCTGGTAATAGAGCACCTATTTTCGAAACATCCTGTAGGCAAGTAGAAGTATACGAGGAATCCATATACATCAATAGGTTGGTATGTATCGCAGAAGCACGTTTGAGGTTCGTCGAGTTCAACGAAAAGGAGTTCCTAGACTTGCCGGACCAGAGCAGACGAGGACTTTCGAGCGGTGCAAACAATGTCTGACACAGTTTTGTGGCTCCGCTGAAAGGCGAAAGGAATGTTACGAGAGACAATCTCATTATCTGTTGGGAGAAGAGACGAAAGCAGCGCGTTTTCAACAGTTTATCGAGAAATCACTAGTAGAGCACCAACTACACAACACGGGGAAATGGTTGAACAATATTCACTACGATAATCAACGGATAGATGCAGCAGTCTCTGGTCAGCCCTACTGCAACCTCTTTAATTCTCTCACGAGTGGAAAACTCAGGGCCGACATGAATCAGGCATGACATTGGGTCGCATAAACTTCAAATCCCACTGACGCGCACATACATGCTTGCGCATGTATATAACTACTTATATATGTACATATGTACGTATATGGATGTATATATAGCATATGTACATGCATTTATGTACGTATATGTATGTATACACGCATATACGTAGTATATACACAGTAAAGAAAGGGAGGGGAGGGGAGTGCCGCGATACACAACACCGACGTCGACACGAACGATCGAGTACTGCCCACGGGAATTCTCCGATATATAGGTTAACCCGGGCGACTTCTGCTCGTAACATTACGCGGTACCGTTAAACAGCCGTTGGACAACTGGTTTCCGTCCTGTGAAGCCAAAGTCTCATCCTTCCGAATCTCCAAACACAGAGTAGATATGCGCATCGACTCTTACGAAGAGTGGACTCACTGATCACTCACCAGTGCGAAGAAATTCGTGTGGCAGTCCTCCAGGCTAGCGCCGTTCGTTTGATGCGACGGATGCGTCATGGCTTCTCCATCGTACGCCGTACACTCATTAGCAACACTTCTCGCGGCGGCACGCCTCTCTCAGCCCCGAAAATCACACGGCGAGGCCGCTATTATTCGAGAACATTTAGGAGGGTTTTCACTTCTCAATGGCGACCGTAAAATGGCGGACGATGGGAAACAACAAGCGCAGCCGCCCGAGGCGCCCCCTACTGCTCACTCGCGCAGTTCGCTTCGACGACGAGGAAGAAGATGGCGGCGCTCATCAGGCATGGTTTAGTCGTGAATCCTTTAAAAAGTTCATCCACAATTCTTGCCGTAAACACGGTTAGTGTAGACACTTCACGTACACTTTTTATTCACCATTATCACATAACACTCCCAACAAGGAGTGAGAATATTTAACTCATATACTTCGCGCACTAACGATACTACCGTCATTTTACAGACGAGTCTGCGATACAATATAACTCGTTTTAAGAGCAAGAAACAAAAAAACAAAGTGGAAATTCGCAGGTTTGCCGATGAAAAGAAGTCTCTTTCTTGCAAAGGGTAAGTAATTTTATCAGCTTACATACGAACTCGATCGAAATATTCGCGTTACGTCGCGCCGCTGGCTAACTGGCAGAGGACACACTGTGGCCATATTGCCGTTTACCACCTCTCTTTCACACACCAACCAATAAACTGCTGGATTTGACAGCTTCTCAGGGCAGACGTATGCATTCTCAGCACCCTCGTTTTTTTTACTAGTTCTTGTGCAACTCCTTTTTGTAGCCACATGTAACTAGGGATGGAATCAAAAATGTTGCAAATATTATCAAAATTTGGAAATATTTCTTTCACTTTTATTACTGCTTGAAAAGTTATAGTATTTATTTTTATAAATAAAATTGATGTGCCAAAAATACGGTAAAATCTTTCATCCCATATAATTATTCCATATATATTAATATTATTTTCGAATCGAATCAGGTTTAAGGAAATAATATGTTTGAAACTTTTATAAATTTCAACAAATCTAATACTAAGTTATATAGATAATAAAATGCAAAATGAAAATTTTTAATATTTTATTAAATTATATTTGCTAACGACATGTATAATTACATATGTCATTTTTTACGATAAACACAAAGTTAAGAAAGACTGCATAATATTTGTACGAAACTGAAATTTGTAATTTAAAACACTTTTAGAATTCTATGTGTAATTATACGAAATTTCTATATTAGTCACCTTTCGTTAAATATTGTATAGATACGTTAAATAAAATATCAATTCTTTTTTAATGTCACTTGAATCTGTCTAAATGGTTGTATTTGTAAGGTGTAAGGTTTGTTGCCATTTTTACATATGACGTAACAACTAGTGGCATACCCTTTTGTACCGCTACATGAAGTTTTCAGTTAATCCTGAGAATTCTTGCTCGATATAGTTTACGACTCATTAGGTTTTTAAATAATTCTTTATCTTTAGGAAATACATAAAATTTGTTAAATATATTTTAATTTCTCTATATGTATATTTTCTATAATTCGTCAGAGAAAAATAATTTTTTAATAATACGAATATGTATGAAGTTCAAATTTTATTAATGTTCGTTAAAAAATAACAGTATAGTTTGAACATTTCATGATTACATTCAACAGAAATAGTATATTTAAAGTGAAAAGGAAATGTTAAAAACGGTTTACTTCCTGGATATTTTAGTTCTCCGGTTGTACCAGTTTTTATTGAGAACACCTGTTTCGAAGACCAAGTTTCTCCGTCCTTGTAATTAACATTGACAAACTACCGCCTGTTTCTTGCTACATAGATCAAGATTTACGCATAACAAAGGAAAATGAAACTACGCTTTAGTTTCCGCGAATAATAACTTTTCTTGAATTTTATTTTATTTTTATTTACTGAAAATCAAATATACAAAATATACGCTTCTAGTTTGTACGAACAGATTACTACGATGTCACGAAGCGAATCGATTCTTAAAACTGATTAAGCAGCTACAATAATTTCAATGTGTAACGTTATTTTTAGCGGAATATCAGAAACTTTCTAGTCACGGGGTTTTTCCGTCCTTCGTTTCGTTCCTGGCCAATATTGGCCATAACTGTATCCTGAGAAAATACAACTGAGGGCACCACTGTACGGTAGTTGGACATCGATCTTGTCTCCTCCCCTCCGCCGACGCTCCATTGCCCACCTCTTCTAAGGGAAACCTCCCTTGCCGCGCTTCGTCCGGTAACCAGAGTCTTTTACACGGTACGAAAAGTTTGGCGCGAGTCGTGTCGGGATAATCTAGAAGAGACGATATTGATTTTCAGCACGCGAAATCAATGGCTATCGGCAAAGATAGTCTTCGGAAAACCTGTATGGTACCACAAGGGATGTATCCCCGATATGTTTGAGGGGGAAACTGTGAAATAGAAGTTGCGTTACCATAACATGCTTTCTATTGTTAGGCGCAATTTTCTCCAAACGATATAATTAAAAATATTTCGAAGATTAATTCTAAGATTGAAAACAAACGTCTATCGGTCAGTTGCATGCGAAATTTAATTTGTGATGAAGGAAATAGGATTTCCATGACATTACCGTGACAGAATCATTCTATCGATTATGAGGTTTGGTTTCAAATCACTCAAAATAGCTATACGGTATAACCTTTTAAGAAATCTTTGAATTATTTGAAGTCTCACGTTATTTTGTTGAATCACGATTAACGTATTTGTGATTCACCCACGTTTGGATATTTGTTCTAACTGTTGAGGTGCAACATGTACGTGCAAGATTATGTATTCAAGTTTATTTAAAAAAGAAATGATGCATTAATTACTGTCATTTGACAATGATAGGATGATTTTTTACTTCAATACCTTAAAGTTGTTTAACTTCACTACATATGGAAAAATTCGATATTTGTCCTTAACGTTATCTTTTACTTATAATTTAAGGAAACGTATTATTTAATATAGGATTTTTGTTTTTATTTTATTCGATATTGTTTATACATATATATTGCAAAAACATTTCTTAACCACTAAATTTTAAATCTTGTATCTATACAAAAGTAAATGAAAATTAAATTTGTATATTATTTTTATTTTTAAGTACATAATATAACCTTTATTTTATTTTTAAGTACATAATATAACCTTTATTTTATTTTTAAGTATATAATATAACCTTAATACCTGTTAGCGTATGTAATATGTTTCAAAAGTAGCTATATTATTACTTTTTTTCATAAATAATAATACTATTTTCTACTTCGTTGTTTATGTACATGACTTGTATTAACCATGGAAAATGAAAAGAAAGTTCGATTGTTTCAATGCGGTAACATTGTCGTGGCGATAAATTTGTTGGAATTAATTTGAGGTTGGATGAAGAATAATAAGTTACTATAATGCGAAAACGTCATTGCAACAAAAGATGAACAGAATCGAAAGTTAATCAAGTGAATATTAAAAAGGCGTTCGATAATAATCGATTCGATTAACAAGTATTATTTCTTGAATCATCCTTGTTTCTCAGATTATTATCGATTTCGAATCTTCGCTAAATCGTGTAGTGCAATTTTATATAAATCGAGAAAATTTTGAAAACATTATAGCGCATTAAATTTTTAGAAGCGAGGTATTACAGGGGAAGATTGAATTAGTGGAATTCACTGAGTCATCAGAATTATGAAATTCAGCGTTTTATAAATATGTCTTTTACAAAAGAGGAAAACCAATATTTTCAACATTCGATATAGATGAGATAAAAACAAAATTTTGAGAAATTTTACTGGACAAATTCTGTATTTTCTCTGCAACTTCTACTTTTACTCTTGTTAACATTACCTGTAATTTAAGTAACATTATTGATATATTATTATATGATAAATGTAAAAGATTACTTTTCTTGATGTCGTGCCTACAATTTTATATTGACTTTATATGTATAATATAACTAAATCTACTTAAAATAACAAGTTCCTACCACAATAGCAATCTTTTTTAAATATTTTTTACGTTCAAATAATAACAAATGAAAAATACCAAATGGAGTTAGGAACAATTTAATTACTACTATTACAGTAATGATATACACATGTATTTGATGGATAATAATAAATTTTTAAATTTATTAACAACAATGCATTATGCACTAATAGATATAATAAACTTCTTTAAAAATTTGTTTTTTATAAAATGAAAAATTTGTGCAATAATTAAAAGAAATATGGCGTAATGTTAAAATAAGACATTCGAATAATAGATATAGCAACAAGATTAGTTTCTTGTAAAAATATAAAATACTCAGTAAGTTATTTTAACACAAAATATCCGAGCAATCAGCTTCACATAATAGAATTTAAACAAAACAAAGATACATTTTTACTTATTTGAGATTTTATAAGTCAAATAGGAAAATTATTCCAATTATTTCAGATTTTTGAGGTATCAGAAAGAATACAATCCACCAAAAAATGTGGCCGATAGAATAAATAAAATTTGCGAGGTACAACAAATTTCAGCCACCAATGAAACGAAAATCGAGGATCCATTGCAACGTTTCAACCTTTTTTTAGCGTGCGAAGAAGAGCTTCAACATCCAGTGATGAATTCTGTGCTATATAGCATCGAAACAATCGGTATGATCACTAAAAAATTTCTATTATTTCAATCCATTATATAATTAATGAATTTTAATGACTTACTCGTTGCATTAATCGGTATTTCGGCTAATTTTCTGATTAGAGTTAAACTCAAAAATTTCATCCTATTCTTAAAATTCGCGGAAAATTTTACTGATCATATTCGTTTTAATAATTTACATCTAATTTAAAGCTTCATTCGTCATTCTGATGATGCTTAGTTATACAAATTTTAATATCGTTTTCCTTAATTTTTACAAGAATTTGGCAAAGGTTCTAGTGTGTGCGTTTATTTAGTTACGAAATTTATTACGATACATTTATATAATATATGTTTTATTTTATTACGCAGCCTTATAATAATATTACAGTATGAAATTTTTATAAGTTTATTTTAACATTCGATTTTTATGAATATGTAAATTTAAAGCTTATGTTTACCACTCTTTCAACTTACAAATATAATATTGTAGGGAAGATAGTTAAGACAGTATTTACGAATCATTAGAAGGATATTGAAAAACAAAAATAATCTACGTTTAAGTCAAAGAAATGAATTATCAATATTTTAAAATAAAACCAAACTGAATGTATATATTGTACAAAAATTTGCAAAATATAATTGCAGAATATAATATAAAAGATAAACCTTTAAATTATCGATCGAGTATGTTTTATTATTTTTTAGTACTCGTTCAAAAATATGTTGCTCAAATATCTTCACCATGTTATGAAATATATGTTTCAGGTGATTTAAAAAAATACTACGAAACTCCAGTTGATTCTAGAACTCCATTGGAGGTTATGCGTTCCATGGATTTACCAAAGAATTTACATATTAATTATGATTATATTCGATTCCATCCTGGTAAGTAATTTAACAAATTTTTTAATTCAACTAAATAACCATACATAACTAACGTTCCGTTACACCAAACTAAAAATTCTTTAATTAAGCTAACAAAGATAATAACAAAAGGATCCTATGAAACAATCAGAATAAAAATTTCTGTATAATGTCCATAAGAAATGGAAGAAAAAAAAAAAGGAAAGTGTTTTGTATCTTCTGACATTCATTGTATTGTGAAATTTACCTATAAAATTTATTTAAGAAAATTTGTTTCAAATTTAATGTTATATTCTGTGAGGAAATTTGTGTAGAGAAATTGGTTTATTATTATTTAAATCTATTTTGTATTCATTGAATTATCGCACTTTTTTAAATTTCTTCTGAAAACTAGGTACAATTATGCAATGTTATTCGTATTATTATTTAGATGGTAAAATGGTTTTGGATTAATGCTTGGAATATAGGAAACATCGTTACACGAACCGATTACACTTTCCAGCTTTTCAACTATCATTTCAAAGTTACATATGCCTAACCAAATGCGTGTACACTGCAACAATCAAATTTTAATACTAAAAAATACGTACACATATGTGAAAAGTACATTTTAAAAAATTTGTTAATTTCCTCGCAGTTTTAACTGTTTCCTTGATTAGTTTACTTTACCTTGCTATCTAACACTTTTGAAACTCATTACCTTCTCAAAGTCAAAACCATTCAAGGGCCCGTACAAGAGTCATAAAGAACTAACGGGCTGAGTTTTGACCCTAATTCAACCACGTACTGTACAGTTAGTCGTTTCTTAAGATCGTTTCATTTAAAAATTGAGAAAATTTCCTACTTTGAAAGAGCGAGTTACAATTGTAATGAGCTTTCTCTGAGCAAAACTAACTACAATTCGTAGGCGTCAAATCAGTGGAAACATTAATGTATACTGTACAATGTTAAATTAACTACTAGGGATATGTTTCTATGGTATATAGTAGTATATAGTAATTATTGTTAAAAGTAGATTTTAACAATAAAAATAACATTTCTAAGATTTCCTATCAAGAAGAATATAAATCTGCTTTACTACTCAATTTTACTTATGTTTTTAAACAATTTTTATCTTTATAATTATTTTTCAAGCCTACAATTAAAAGTTAAATAACATTCTATTTATCAGTTTGCATACGATATATTTAATCAGATATTGCACGAAGTATAAATTATGCAAGTACAAAATATAAATAATAAAACTAATAAAAGCGATACAAATAATATATTTATTCCGATTTTTAATGTACACATTATACTGCATAAAATTGAAAGAAAAAGATAAATATAATAAATTTTAAATACCAAAGTTTAAATTATAATATTAAAACGTTATATTTAATAATATAAACAAGCAACATAAGTTGCATTAAAAAATGTGTCATATAAATGACATTCCTTATTAATACATTTAATATACATTCCTTAATAATACAATTTTCATCAATTTCCTTAAAAAATACTAAAACTTTCAACTATTACATAATTATTAATATTTTTTGTAATTTTGAGTCTAGTCCCGTTTAAAAACGTGCACTCACGCTGCAATTCCCGTTATTAATTCCCAGGCTTTCTATTTCGTGCACAGTTCTTGAAGGTTAGAAGTTGACCTTGTAAGCTATGGCTTACCTGTATATCTAAATTCAAGTCCACAATTTCAAAACGAAATAAAATTAACCATGGGTCCGAATTTAGGCATGGCTAAAATTTCAGTTGATAAAACGAATACTAATTTTCACGGCATTCATTAAATCAGAAATAGATTAGTCGAATTATAAAATCAATAGATTGCACACAGTGCCGATTCTTACTACATTGAATTGGGTTAATACCAAATTCTTATATATAGGAAAACTATTCTTGAATATTCTTATATTTAATGTCTAGTCTGATAGATGTTCTTATAAGTTCAATTCGTAATTCCATTCGACGTTTCCATCCTACTTTTAGATTACTTAGCATTGCTAATATAAGAATTTCGATATTAAATTTTCGTGATAATACTGAATTAAATAATATGAATCTTTTTATTGCTACCAATAAGTTATTCAAATTATGGAATTTTTAATTTGGAAATAATGAAGTGGAATTTGTGTTCGAATTTTATAAAATAAATTTTCTTTTTTTTTTCGTATGATATATTATTTCTTCTTCGCTTTATGTTGTCAAAATAATGTTTTATTTTATTATTCGTCATTTTTATTATAGATGTATAGATTTATTAGATATTATATTAATAAGGTAGTATTTGGCATTATGAATATTTGTAAAATTTTATGAACAAAGTTATTAATGGTAATAACTTGTAACTTGCAACTTAAAAAATTATGTTGCTAATAATATTAATTTATTTTTACAAACGAACTTTAGTAATAAAACTATGTTGAATATAATAATTTCAAACTATATTTTATTTTCTAAAATAATAAATATTTGCTGATTGTAAAAAAATTTTCGAATCTAGATAAAATTATTATACGAAAAAATTCTTATTTGTATAATGTTTTTCTATTTTTAATAATTTAAAAATTTTGTAATGTATTTATTTTAATGTATCTGATTGAAATAAATTTATTCAAACATTTTTGAATTATTAAAAATTGTATTTTCAGGTAGTCCATAATATTAAATTTAATTTAATTTAACAATTTATAATTTACCATAATGTTAGTTCGTCAGTTTCTATGTTTTGTACTATCTTAGATTTTATTGTTATTTAAATATTAAATGTAAAATCAAAATAATATTATTTCAGATACGGATACACTATTCAATGGCAAAACAGCATTTCCGTCAAGCTCTACTCTAGTTACAGGGTTAAAATATAAGAAAAAATATCCTGGACATTATCAAGATAATCCATTCTTGGAGAAAATGCTTAAGATCTAAAAGAATTAATTGGATTGTACAAGAAATAAATAAACCGAATTGTTTATAATTATTCTATATCATCGTTAGATTAAATATTTTTCAATTCTATTTCTTATTATATCTCAATTTGTTATAAGTGTACCATGAAATAAAAATTTGCGAAATAATTATATTTTTCTTTTTTCATTGTTATTTACAATAAGAGTGAAAACAAAATACAAAAAAACAAAATATAAATGAAGATTATAACCGTGAAAATATTAACGAAGATAAAACAAACAAAAACTGTGTTTACAATATACCATTGAATTATTTTTTTCAATACGTTTTCAAAATAATGAAATGCAATTTTAATTAATCTACGAGTTTTTAAATCTCTTTTATTAATAGAATTTTTCTTTCTAATTAATAACAAAATAATTTTAGAAGAATGAAATATATAAATTCTACCAATTACAAATCTGATCTAAGCAAAATCAATGTTGCACAAATTTAAAATCGTACAATATAAAAAATTCAAATAATCTAAGTCTAAAACTTTTTTGTTGCGCGACAATCGACAAAGTGTTAAAAATGAAGTATTCTAACGTTATATTCTTTGGCTTCATCAATCGACCCATCAAACCCACGATAGCAACGTACCTCCAAGACAACCAGCGACTGATTTACTCGCGTCTTGATAAGGATTCCTGTGATACGTTGTCTAGTAGCAATAACTTCATGCAAGATAATGCCCGGAATTGCGAGTGCAACAGGACTCTTACATGCACGCACTCGATCAACCTATCGACCTAAATCGAAGGTATATATTGAAAGAAATTGATCATAAATTACTCAATTAATTACACAACCATGTTTTAGTTCTGTTTAATGAAATATTATTAATGTTTAATATAGCTTTACAAATCTTTAATATAGCTTTATAACGAAAATGATATGTGTATTTTTGTAGGTAACTGTGAAACTGAACTTTAATTCTTTAATTACAATTCTTGATACTAATTCTTTAATAATATCGATTTACACCTATAACATAGATTATGCATGTAATATAATGTTAAAATATTATGATACATTATAATTAGCTTTAGTTTAACTTTATTATTAATATAACTTATTTTATTTATTAGAATAAAATAACAATTATAACAATGAATTCTTATGTAAATAATTATTGGAAAGATATTGTAAAATAATATGTTTATACAATATTACATTCCTAAATACAGTGATTTTTATCTAAAAGTAAAAAATATAACAAATTTCTAATATTTAGTTATTGTTAAATACTTAGTCACTTTGTTTCAAAAAGAAATATTCAAATAATACTTTTAAAAAGTTATATGTTTAAATTAATACAAATTTTTACTGAAAATATAAAATTATAGTTTAATTTATATTGATAGAAATAAAAATAATACTCAAGCAATTGCGATAAAATTATGATACTATAAATTAACAATGGTTCATGTTTGTGCCACAATGAAATTTAAACTAAATCATGATTGCGTTGTAGTTGGATTATTATGATTGAAATATAACATTAGTGTGATTGTACTATAATTAAGTAATGAATTGCTTTCCCATGATTAGTGATTAAATTAAAAGTTGATTATAATTATACTGTAATTAATTTGTAATCAAATTTTTAATCATATTAGAATTAAATGATAATTAAATAAATAACTGTAACAATTTATTTATTAATTCTCTATTTGTTAATAAAATATTTTATTTTCAAATGTTTTCTGTACCACACTTTTTATTTATTATCTTTTTATAATTTATAATCTGTATCATTAAGAAAAAAATAGAAGTTTATATGCATAACTTAATAAAAGAAAACTAAATCAGAACTAGAAAATTGAAAGCTTCATTTGTAAAAAGATAATCAAAATATGAATATTTTATCTGTTGTAGCATGTGGAGCTTACAGGTTTTACTAAGCCAGCCCCTTTTATTCTTCGACCCTTTTCTGGTCTCTTCAATCCTTATCCTTATGGTTGTTCTATTTTATGTAATCATCCAGCAGATTGTGAAGCAAAAGAAGTTCTCCGAAGAGCGAAAGATTCATGGGTAATACTTACTATCTTAACACATTAATGTAAATGTTAATTCAAATTTTCTTAATATGACAAGTTCACTATATTATATATGAAACATATCTGCTATATTACAGTCAAAGTGTACTTTTTTATTTCTCTTTATAAGCATTATTACTGTATAATGTACTGAAATATAATTATATCTACAATGTTATCTAAAATATCTACAATTTTAATATCAGAAATTTGAAAATGTACTATGTTTATTATATACCTATCATATATAGAAATACTACATGTAATTTGCTAAAATTTCATCTAAATATAATATAATTATAATTATAATTTCATCTAGATTAACATTTTAATAACTTATGTTAAGTACATCAAATTAATTGAAGCAACAAATGAGTTTATACAAACAAATCATTTACAGATGTCACTAGTTGGATTACATGTTATTTAGAAGTCAACAAAAAATATTTAACGATAAAACATTATATACCAGATTGAAATGTTTTAAACACAATACTGAAACTAAGATAATAAATCAAATGTGAAATTTTATATAATTTTCTTTTTGTATACTATAGGCAACTGAAGGGAAAACTTTATTATTAACAGAAGAAATAGATATGATCAGAGCGAATTTAATAGCTGCAGGTAATGCTGTCAATATAGGTTGTAACACTGGAATTGAAATTATTAATGAAGCTGCTACTGTTCCCGAGGAATTATTTCGAAAATATACCGAGACTGATTCGAGACCTTTGTCTCCTGCACTTACACTCGCTAATGGCCCTGCTTTGACAAATAGACCAACTCAGGAAGAATTTCCGGTGACTTGCAAGCAACGACAACGAACGACATTAATTCTAGATCTTAGAACAAATTCACGGAAGCAAATGGTTTGTAATGCACTTCTATTAATGAAGAATTATATTGAATACTTATAATTAGTTATATATTCTAAATTTATTTCAGTTACCTCCATTGAGAATTTAAAAAAAATAGTAATAAAAATAATGAATCTCGCTTTTAAACCTTAATATAACTGATATAAAATTTAATATTAAATTCTGTCAACTTTTTTGTAGTACTGAAGTATAAAATTAAAAGTATAAAAATCTTGAAGATTTAAAAATTAAATTAAAATTTTTTTGAAAAGCATAAACTTTTTTACACATGAATTTAATTTCACAAGAAAGAATAATCTAAATACAATAAAAATCAAGCTATATTTTTTACTCTTATACGATTCAAAATCAATATTTCATAGACTAATTTCTATAAAAAGTTTTGTATAATCATTATTTTGTAATGATTAATTTCAATTTATAAACAATACATAATTCTTGACATTATCTCCATAGTAAAATGTATATTGTTGTTATGGTATAAATATATCCCTAAGAAAATATTTTTTATCATTTAAATTATTTGTTCCTACAATTTGTTTAGTAATAACATACTAGATTTTGTGTTTAAAAATTTAATCTATTCTTTCATTGAATTAGCTATTAGTGTATCAAAAAATTAAAGATAAAAAAGAAGGTCCTAAACAATTTTTTAACTGATTTTAATTAATCATTATATGTATTCATTATAGATAGTATTTATTTATTTATAGGAAAACGAAACATTTACATGGCATGCCCTGACTTTAGAACCTCCACCAACTTATCGAAAAACTGAAATTTTTGTATCTAAACCAATTTTAAGATGTATGAGCAAACATCAAACACATTCTTCAAATCTAGCGATTGATACTTCAAGTGTAGACATCTTTGATGAACCGGTATTTACAATTGAATTAATTCAATATGTATTTAAAAAAATGATCATCAGAATGTTGAAAAATACTCTATTCTATGTGCAAAGAAACAGGAATAAAAAGAAAAAAAAGAAAAAACTGTTTAAGATCTGAAATGAAATATTTTTATAACAAAAATTTTGCATAGATTTTATTATTTTGATAGCATTTTGATATATTATGTATATATATATATTTATGTAAATATTTATTTATAATTATACTGAGAAAAAAATTAAGATAAAAGAAAAAATTACTTGATAAAAATCAAGTGAAATCAATAAATTGATAAATCTTTTAGAACTTCACTGAAAACATGATAGAGGAAAAAATAGAAAAACCAAAAACAGAACTTACAGTCATTCGTAGAAGAGGAAAGCGATTACGTAAAGGGAAGTGCAGAAGGGGGTCAGGCTATGGACAACAAGCAGAAGTACGTGATTTATTTGAACCACCTGAAACCCAAATTTCCCATATCGGAGATGGATCTAGAAGAACATCGTCAGTAAAGATCTTTTATTATAGTATCTTAAATTATATTTTTTGATTTATATAATTTGTAAAACAATTCTATATATTTTATTTGTTGCTTTCAAACAAACAGAATTCATACAAACAATGGTGATATTGAAAACTTAGCAACTACTCCTAAAAAAACTTCTGCAATAAGTAATATACCTTTAATGATGCTTCCTAGTTTCATAGATCCAGATATTTTAAAACATTTATGCAGAGAGTTGAATCGTGACAAAGTGGAAGCAGAGTTTTCAGTTAGGGTAAGATTATAAATAGAGCTTAAAAAGGAATGTTATAACATTAATATAATGAAAGCATAAGTTCAAACAATTGGAATATTGAAAATAAATATATTAAAAAATTTATTAATAATTATTGTAGTACTAAAGATTTTATGGCATTATAATAATATTGCAATAGTAAACCTAATAGCAATTTTCTGTAATTAATTTTAATGTTTTCATTAGATGTAATTTATAAAGGTATATAATTTTAGAGAAAAATCGCGTTAGAAGAAGCATTGCGTGTAAAAGGTGAAAATTACTTGCATCCAAGACGATCTCAGGTATTTTTAAATCCTGCATTAATAGATACGCCACGAGTATTTTCTCGCCAAGTGGCACGTTTTGAAATTCTCGGAAGTCAAAGTTTACGTGGTAAGTGATAACTACTAAATTTTGTAATAAATTAAATTAATGTCAGCAACTCATAAAAGTTGTAAATAAAAATTAATCTATATATATATAATAAATATTTTGGAAGTACCTTATTTTAATAGTAATATTTAGACTATGAATTTTTTAAATAAGACTACTTGAGTTGAATTTATTAAATGAAATTGTATTAATTGTTTCTCATAATATTGCAAAAAATTGTAATTTGTAATAATACGAAATTTGCAGCAGTAAAAACAATAAATTTAAACAGTAATATCTTTATAAAATATAAATTGTATTTATTTCTGAAAAAATAGTAGTATACGTTGAAGACAATGTCATGCAGTTCGATGTATATTAAAGTAAAATATATTGACTTCCATACCAATAAGTACTACATTTTGTTCTACTTGAATTTATCTTGATGTGTATTACAATATTACGAAGACAAAGTTTTACATAAATAAATGGTTCTCTTTTAAAAAATCAACAAATGTCTATTTAATATAGATTATGTTTTAATTTTTTATTTAATAATTTCTTAAGAATGAAGTATTCTAATAAAGTAGATTTCTTAAGTTTGTAAATACTGTATAATTTTATAAAATTTCTGTGCTTTATATATAACTTTTATTAGGATTAACAGTTTTGGAATATCTCAGCAAGTATGTTTATGTCTCACCTGGAAGGAAGTTGATTTTTGGGAGAATTTTCAACAAATTTCAAGAAGATACTGTACAAAGTACTAAATACATTTCACCAAATGATATTCACAAAGCTCTTCAGGATATGATTGGAAAGCCCATAACTCAAGAGCAAAGAGTATATTTGGAATGTATGATTGGTGAAATTAAAGAGCCATTGAATTTCAGAACTTGGTGTGCTTTGTGTGCTGCAGTTGAACGATTATTATGCCCTCTACCTTCAAAAAAAATTGATCCTGCTACATGGCTTGAAAGAGTGGATTTTGAAACTTTAGAACGAAGACTTAAATTTGGTGTGGATTCCAAGCTGGCTCAGTTTTTAAGGGAAATTTGTGAAAAATAAAACGTAATAATACTGTTTTGTGCCTGCCTGATTATGTTCATCATGCTTAAAATTATTATTTAAAAAATAAGTTGAATCGGTATGTTAATATTGATTAAAATATTTTTGTGCTAAGGCTATATTTATTTTTCATCATAAAAAATTATTGAATATTTCATTTTTTTCTAAGGTCAATTATAAAAGTAATAGGTTAATAGCATCTTAATAAGTTTATATTAGTACACTTCTTTCCTGTTGTGTCTCAATTTCTGACATATTAGAAATAGATACAAAAAGTAAATCATTTTTTTAATCTTTTAAAGGTTTATATATTTGTTTAATGATATTTATTTCAAGCAAAACAATTTAATCTCAATCAATCCACAAATGATATAATAATGCAATAGATAAATATAGATTATATGATTGTATGACTTAATAATAAAAAATATTTGTACTTAATGTATATGTATTTAATATTGTTTAAATGCATATGAGTATAAATTATGAGCAATTATAAATAATTATTTAGCACAAAATAAAAAATAATAAAAGAAAGATTTATTACTAGCAACTTTAAAACAACAAAATATTTTTTTTAGGATGTAAGATGATATATTAAATACTAAAGAATCAAAAAGTGTATTGTTTCTGAAATATATAAAATTTTAATATTTTATGCTTTTGTCTTTTAATTAGAGTAGTCAATATGACCAAACATTTATAATTTAGACTTCATACTTTACAAAAATAAGAAGCAAATGTATATATGCTTATAAATAGAAAATTAATAATTTCTAAATACCATACAATAACCTCCCTGTCATAATAGGAAATTATTTAATAATAATTTTGTATACAAACAAAATTTTTATTTATAAAAAGTAATAAAATATTTTATTTATATATATTTTAATTAAATAGCTTTATTTAAACAATTACTACAAAGAGTAGAAAAAGTCATAAGAAAATTAAAGAGTTTTGGAGAGATTTGTTACAATAATCATGAAAAATTGTTATTTCATGTAATGAATAGAAATTAACTAAAATTTTTCGTTATTTTAATTCATAAGGATTTATACATTATCTTATTTTATGAAAAAAGAATATTTTTCACATTCTTTATATAAAACATTTCACTAATAAAATTAAGAAAACTTGTTAAAATATACAATCTGATCAATGTTATGAAAGCCAAAATTGAAAAGATATATTTATACAATTAATACGTAGATTGTATATTGTATAAATTGTGTAATTAATATATAGAGTTTTATTTAGATGTCAAATGTAACCTTGTATAAATAAATATATTAAGTATTCAACACCAACATAAAAGTATATATCCTACTTACTGTCATAAAATACCCTATGCAACATTATGGAATGATGTCATAGTTATATTAGACATTTATAGTTACATTTTATTTTAATTCTATCTGATATGAATATCAAAATTTTTTTCAATGTTGAATTATTAATGTTAAAAGTGAAAGAGATATAGTAATGAGATTTATGAATCTTAAAACTGTGTAACAAAAAAATTACATTAGTTAATAAATCTATTATCTCATTTATGACGTTACGTTTATATTGTATGAAATCTGTATTTACTACAATAATTATTTATTTTTTCATTTTATTGTCAACCATATAAGTTAAAATAAATTTATTTCTTTACAAATTTTTCAATAACATGTAAGCAAAAGAGAATATACAATATATGTCAACATATTTAGATTAGATTCTCATCTTTATCTACTTATACAATTTCATATAATTTTTAGAGTAGCTTCGCTAATTTCAGTACTTTATTTTTAATAAATATTATCTTGTTTAAATAAACATTTTTAACGTACTTTAATATTCTCATTTCATACTACGAATTGCAAATTAACCTTTTATGAAGAATTTTACATATCATGCATTTAATTCTATGAAACAGATAAAGTATATAATAAACTGATAGAAGATACTTTTCTATCGCCAAGACTGAACTTCAGTCGATATTATTAGACTCACAGAATGATGGTGGAGGTTTTGGACAAGGAAGAAATCTTTAAAGAAAGATATATACATTTTCTTGTTTTAAAATTTCGACATCTTAACCAACAAATTTGAAAGCTAAAAATTAGGAATTATTTCATTTACTAATATCAATTTGTGTATTTCCAATATTGTATTGCAAAATAGATTCGTGTAACTTTTCTTGTACAAGTTTATAACAAATTTAATCAAAATAATTACTTAATGCTGATATTCAGAAGTAATATTTATACTGTATATACTCTTAGGATAAATATTAACCATGAAAATGAAATATGTATGATATAAGAAAAATATTCAGGTTCTATATATTTAACAAATTTACAGTTTTTTATATTTATTACTTATTATTATTGATGTTACATCTATTCTGTATCTCGTCTGTAATAATACTTATCAACGCAAATTAAAGTTAGCATGCAGATTTTTTACTTATTGCTATAAATCAAATCTCTTACCGACTGGAAATTATACTAAGCAAAATTATGAATTTAACCTTTCGTCGATAATATAGATTAAATGAGCATTATAGGTATATAACGAGAGTGACTCAAAAGATGCAAAAGTACATTTTTAAAATGTCTTCTTTTAATTCTGCCCAAGACAATTAGATTCTTTAGATTATTGATTAGATAAAATTTTAATTCTCGATCATGACATACCGAAATTCGCGGAATTTTGACGATTCCATTTAACTCGTATACATGTATTACGCGTATAAGAAGAGATGGTATAGCGTGTTTACATCCTCACGGCTGCATTGCTTCATGCCTAGGTACTTAAGAGTGAAACTGTTACGGGTTGCTCTCGTGAGTGTTTCTCGTCAGTAGAGACATGTTTGAAAGTGACTGTCGGAGAGCATCGTTCAACTATCTGGCAAGGAGACTGCAAGTCCTCCGGGTCACCGATTTAGTTGAAACTTTGCAGGTTTGTAGATGCAGTTTAAGAAAATATACCATTATAGCGGCAACTACTTAACAGTTTTTGAAATATTTAGGATTAAAGTTTTATTACTTCCATAATTATGCATTTATTTCCAATTTATTTCAACAAGTGGTAATAGTTATTAAAGGTAAAGATAAATTAAATATACTGTATAAATGTTGCATTATGGCAAAAATGCGTAGAAATATCTATGGGAACTTGGAGACTATAAAAGCAGCAAGAATAATGGTGCTGTGGCACATCATGGACTTTAATAAGCCAATGTCGAAAGAAGGTAAAAGGTATGTCTTACCTGCCGATTATTATTCGAGATAAGAACCATATGGTTGACTGATTTATAGATGACTAGAGATTTGATATGAAATATTATTGACGAGGGATTTGCTCTATTACAGGAGACTTACAAACATGAATAATATTTATATACAAGGGCCACCCACTATGGCTAAAGTAAGTATTAATTAATAATATTTCAATGGATTGTACATCTGTTTTTAGAAATATAACGTATATACAATATTCACTTCTCAAATTTCTATATTAATATATTAAACAATTTCTAACTTAAATTACATTAATAAACAATAAATTTTGATAAATTTGATTTTGAAAGTATTTTACATTAATAAAGCTAATATATTTGTCATAACTAGGTTACAATGAAAACAACTATCGATGATATTAAGTTAGAATTGTGGGCAAAAGAAACTCCAAAGGCATGTAGAAATTTCATACAGTTATGTGTGGAAGGTTATTACCATGACCCTATATTTCATACACAAGGTGGTAATCCCACAGGTACAGGAGAAAGTGGTAAAATATATGGAGGACTATTTAAGGTGAGACTATATTTAAAAATAAAATGTATTCCTTTTTTACTCAAAAATAATTATTGGATCTATGTGTTTTAGGACGAATTTCATACAAGATTACGTTTTTGTCAACGAGATTTATTTGTTATGGCTTATGCTGGAAAAGATGACAATAATTCCCAATTCTTCTTTACTCTTGGTTCTACACCAGATTTGCAGAATAAACATACAATCTTTGGTAATGTTACTGGAGAAACTATATATAATATGCTTAATTTTGAAGAAGCACTTGTAGATGAGGTAAATTTAATGTCTTCAAGAAAATATATCAAGAATTGACATAAGTATGATATTTCCTCCTTTTTTGTAGAATGATAGATCACTTTATCCATCAAGATTGATAAAAACTATAATATTGAACAATCCATTCGCTGATATACCAAGAATAATAGTACAGGAAGGTGAAGAAGCAAAGGACAGTTCAAAGGCAACAACAGCTGCAATATATTAAAAATCATATATGCCTGCAGAATTTAGCCTTGATAGTATTATTCTTTACAATGAAAAATTTTGTTACAAAGATTTCAATCTTTTATCATTTGGTGAAGCAGCAGAGGAAGATGAAGAAGAATCTGTGATGTTAAATAGAAAGTTTAGTGATCAGGGCAAATCAGCACGTGATCATTTAACTGATTCAAAATTAAGCTCAGAACCAGCAGTTGTACTACCTGGACTTGCAAATAAAAAAAGGAAGGAAGACTGTAGTAACGATTGGGAAAGTGACGACGAAGTAAAAACTCGAGAAGAATCATATGTTATAAACAAAAAGGAAGATAAGTTATAAACAAAGAGAAGAAACTTCTATAACTCTTATTAATTTTATAATAATGTAATTAATTACTCTATATTATTTTTGATATGTATGTATTGTCGTTAATTACTATCAGTGACCCCGTATGATCCTGATTAATTAACATATAAGAAGTGATAAGGATAGTTTAACACAGCGATGCGTGTAAGAGAATACTTCGATTTGGAAATTTCGTAATTGGTAATATTAATTTTGCATAAATTATTGAATTTATTGTTAATCACTAATTGATATTGTTAATACCAAATTACCTGAGTCATAAATTTAAAATAAAAGTAGAGAAAGTCAAGGAAATATCGACTATTATAGAGAAAAAGTAATTATTAAGGAAACCGACAAAATTCGAAAATCCTCCAACGATTTCGGCAATCAGTTAGGGGTCATATATAAAGGGCACCTCGCGCCTTCTCAGGTCTTTGCCGGTTGGAGCTCAGACGGGACACTTCGGGGTCTGGACTAGGCGCTTCCGGGACTTCACCAGCGTGACCTTGGCGACCTTCCCGAGGATCAGAGGTGTGCAGCTGGCTTTGGCAGGTGCGCTTTGGTGAGTCAATTTTAATAACGTCTTTTTTTTCCGGTTTTATTTTCTGGTTTCTATTCAAATATTTCGTTGTTGTTTTTAATATCTCTCATCGTTCCCCTTACTAATCAGTTCTTTTCCAGGACTAATCTACATATTTCCTTTATAGGTTTATTATCTGAATTTGTTGGTTTGAACTCGAGTTCATTTGTCGTTTTCACTTTTTGCTGGTAACTTCTAAGACTTCGAAGAGGGGGTCGGAGGAGTGGTTGGAGGTGGCATTAGGGTGGGGTGGTGGTGAGGTGGAGGTGCATGGTCATTGTCCACTCCACCTATACATCACCCCCCATCCTTGTTTTCTTTCATAATCTTCTTCCTTTTATTTCCGGATTCTTTCATCCTTGGTTTGTCATCTCCATTTCGGTTTCATTTCATCGATGGGTTGTTTCTGTCTCATCGATTGGTTGTTTCTGTTTCATCGATGGATTGTTTCTGTCCCATCGATGGATTGTTTCTGTCTCATCGATGGATTGATCCTTCCATTTGGTTAACCTTTACTATTCTATTCGTCTCGCTTCTATTTTCTTTCCTCCTTTCTTTTTTTTTTTCTGGTTTATATTTATACTAATATATTTTGTTTTCAGGTTTTCAGGTTTTCAGGTTTCTTCTCCAGATTTAATCTGGAGGACATCGTGGGATGCGAGCGCTTAGATTGAAGTATTTATAAATAGTTAAGATAGATTACTAAGTTAAGTTAGATTACTAGGTTAAGACTAATGTGAGCGTTATCTGGACAAAGGTAAGCTACCTAACTTGGAGCAAATATTTCCATTTTGTATTCCTTCTCGTTCACCAAATAGAACGAAAATGTTCTCACAATAACCGCGATTGTTCAGAAGTATCGACTAGCCTATGCGATGTACTCCCGTGTACTCGATAATTTCATGGTAGGTCATCGTCACGACTCGCCTCCGACACTCATTCCAGCCACTGTCAATCTCGCAATGCATCGGGTTCCAGGGTGACTCTTGGGTCACTGCTTCTTCTGGAGTCAATGCGATGTTCCAGCAGCCCTGGTCGGATGCGACTAGGGTATAGGCCTGCAGTTGGTCCGGCATGTGTCTACGGTTAGACCACAGGGATGATTAAGTTCTACCCCGTGTGGCAGGGGCACGTGGTGTCTGTCTGGCTGCAAGGCCTCGCTGGACCATCGTTGCGACTCTGGGAGTTTCACTGGTTCGGGGATTACCTTGGTTCACGTCTAAGTCATAGCAAGATCGGCAATGACTGAGATGGGCTAGGTTCGATCGGGAGGGTGCTTCATAAGTCATCGTCACGACTCGTCTCCGACACTCATTTCAGCCACTGTCAATCCCGTCATGCATCGAGTTCCAGGGTGACACTTGGGTCACTGCTTCTTCTGGAGTCAATGCGATGTTCCAGCAGCCCTGGTCGGATGCGACTAGGGTATAGGCCTGCAGTTGGTCCGGCATGTGTCTACGGTTAGACCACAGGGATGATTAAGTTCTACCCCGTGTGGCAGGGGCACGTGGTGTCTGTCTGGCTGCAAGGCCTCGCTGGACCCTCGTTGCGACTCTGGGAGTTTCATTGGTTCGGGGATTACCTTGGTTCACGTCTAAGTCATGGCAAGATCGGCAATGACTGAAATGGGCTAGGTACGATCGGGAGGGTGCCGAGGCATGGAGTTGTCTTGTACACGGGGGTACTTCGCGTATGCTAGTCGGTCTTTTGAATAATCGCGAACTCGTTCGGGCGCGTCGCGATTTTCTATTAGCTTGCGTGTTTGATATTACATTCCCTATTTTTATGAGAACTTGAAAATATCTTAGCGTTGCGACAGTAGAGTTTCAGTATATCGAACCGAAACCCCTTTTGTAAGACATGAAATATAATAAAGTGTCAGTAGAGTCATTTTAACTTAATTCGCTCCAAGTTAGATTAGGGTACCTTTGATACAGATAGCGCCAGCAGGCTGCGCCACTAGGGCGTATGTCGGGTCTCGATGCGTAGCCACCTCCACGTGGTGAGACCTGGTAATTGGTATCGTTTCCCAAAGAATAATCTTTGGGATACGATACCAAGCTAAGAGCTACGCACAAAATTTAAGATATGTCTTATCTCTTGTAAATTTTCAATGTTTTCTTTGAACTTTGAAAATAATGAGTGGGCTATATCACTAATAATTAACTAATTAGGGACAAATTTATATCCAAAATAGAGGAAAATTTATATACAAGTTATATTGGAAAGGTCTTGAGGTATCTGCCTTTACGACCCAATTATTAAAGTTCATAGCTTAATCACAGAAATTGAGTAATTTGTTGATTTTTCTCTAAGTGATGAGCAAAAAATTGCAAAAAGACGCGGGAAGGATTGTTATGCTCATAGAAGTGTGCCTGCACCGCGCAAAAGAATATACGTCTTTGTATTAACATAACCTTCGGTTGTAATTAAATAGCGTGAGATATAACCCATTGTTTTTCTACCTTTTATTAGTGATAGCAGAGCCTGGTTGTAAAAATATTTCTATTGTAATAACATATTCTCTTGAAATAAACAGCCACGTGCAAGAGGACAAATGATTTCGACTCGTGGAAAATCAGCAGTCTAGAGCCATTAGATGGGAAAAATTATTTTTTATTAAATCTAAGCTCTTACATAAAGAAATGTATTTGGCCAGTAATAATGTCGCATATTTCAGAATGATGTAGATGAAGTATACAAAGGAAAGAGAGAGGTTCTAATGAATGCAATGAGAAGAGGAAATGTATATTATGTCGAATCAAAAAACAAGGGAAGCAGCATGTGTATCAAGAGATTAAGATGTTTGGCATCGACATGCAAATATGAGGATCATTGTAGAGATGGAGAATGAAGACTTGGCAATAGTTATGAAAGGTAAAGATATATTGAGTATAGAGTGTATGTGTTTCATTATGACAAAAATGTGTAGAAATATCTATAGGAATTTGGAGACTTTAAAAGCCATAGTAGTAGGGGGTCTGTCTATAAAACCAGTGTTAAAATGAGGAAAAAGTCTTCACTGCTGATAATAATTCAAGAAATATCCATTTGATTAACTGATATATAAATGACTAATGATTTAATATGAAATATTATTGATGAAGAATTTGTTTTATTAAAGAGGACTGATAAACATGAGTAATATATAGTGCTAAACAAAATTATTGGCACAGCATGGTAGTTATGATACAAGTGCTTATAACTACTAAACAAATTGATTTGAAGGAAAAACTTTTTGACATATTCATTTGTTATCTATTCTAGTTTTATTACATAGTAGAGGCAATAATATAAATACATTGATTCACGAAACAATAACAAAAATGTATTTATTGAACATTTAATGGGTGGACAAAAGTATTGACACACTTGAATAGAAACGTTTAAAAATGACTTGAAATTAAGTATTAATATTTAGTTAGCCCTCCTTCCCTTTTAAGAAATTTCTTCAACCGTTTGGGCACTGAATCAACTCACTTTTTTGTAAAATCCGACTCGATTTTATTCCATTCTTGTAAAAGAACATTCTTCCAGACAGCTTTGCTTGTTATACGATGTTTTCGAATACTTTTTTCCAATTCATTCCAGATATGTTCGATAGGATTCATGTTTGGACTCTGCGGTGGTGTATTTGGGGAATGAGAAGTATTATAAATGATTCAATAGCGTAAGATGTAAGCGGTGTGCTTTGGATCACGGTCTTGTTGGAAACAGAAATTCCGCGGGAGACTTAATTTTTCCGCACTTTTGAATAAATTTTGTACGAATATATTCAAATACGTGTATTTGTCCATAATATCATCTATAAAAATTAATTCGCCAACCCCGGATACTGCCATAGAACCCCAAACCATAACTCCATCACCTTCATGTTTTACACTCGATTGTAAATTTCGTACATCCAATTCAATATTTGGTTTTCTCCAAATTAATATTCTACCATCGGATTTAAATATGTCAAATTTGCTTTCATTTGAAAAAGGTATATTGCTCCAAAATGTTGAATCCTTCGTTATAAATTTTTTACCAAATTCAATCCTCATATTTCGATTTCTTCCCGATATATATGGTTTTCTTCGCGCAACACACGCAGAATATCCAGCAGTTTTTAATACCCTTCGCACAGTTTTCGAACTTACTTCTTTTTAACATTCTTTATTTAATATCATTCTGAGCTTCGAGGAGTTTAATTTAGGTTTTTTCTTCACTTCGTTCACAATTTTACATTTTTCTCTAACAGATAACTTGGGAGAACGACCACTTCGATTCGCAGTGTCGAAATCTGATTGATTTATAAATTGTTTTACAATGCTTCTAATAGTAAAACGACTTTTGTTAACAATTTTCGATATTTCGCTATAAGACTTTCGCATTTTATACAAATTTAATATTATTTCTCTATCTTCACTTGTCATTTCTTTCGCTTTTCTTGACATTATTACTTTTTCTCACTTTCCCTGTTGCTAAACGATTGAAATTTAGGATGATTGTTGTTAAAAGTGACAATCGGTGTGTCACCTAACTAGATTTTAAAATGACGATGGGAAATTTTTCAAACAAATGCAAATATATTACATTTAGCATCGTGTGCTAATACTTTTCTCCATCCACCCATAAAATGTTCAATAAATACATTTTTGTTATTGTTTCGTGAATCAATGTATTTATATTATTGCTTCTACTGTATAATAAAACTAGAATAGATAACAAATGAATATGTTAAAAAGTTTTTCCTTCAAATCAATTTGTTTAAGAGTTATAAGCACTTGTACCACACAATCATGGTGTACCAACACTTTTGTCCAGCACTGTATATGTACAAGAGCCATATACTATGGGTGTAGTAAGTGTTAGTTAATAATATTGCAATGTATTGTATATTTTTTTTTTTAAATCTAGACTTCTATAATAATATATCAAATACTTTCTAATTTGAATTACAATAATAAACAAT
>NW_016911539.1:0-698 GCF_001483705.2 Eufriesea mexicana | reverse complement strand
TGATTTTCGGCTAATATTGTGGTGACCTAACTTTCTTGGATATATAAGGAAGAAAGATTCTACAGTCGAGCTATAGTCATTGCGATGCTATAGAATCTGGCTGGAAAATCCAATTTTATTCACATTTTCGACTAATATCGTGGTGAGCTAACATTCTTGCATAAATAATGAAAAAATATTCTATTGGCGCGATATATCCACTGCAATGCTACAGAATCTGGCTGGAAAATTCGATTTTAGGGACATTTTCGACTGATATCGTGGTGAGCTAACTTTCTTGCATAAATAAGGAAGAAATATCCTATTTGCCTGCTATAGCCATTTCAATACTATAGAACCTGGCTGGAAAATTCAATTTTATTGACATTTTCGACTAATATCGTGGTGAGCTAGCTTTCTTGCATAAATAAGGCAGAAATATCCTATTGGCGTGCTATAGCCATTGCAATGCTATAGAACCTGGCTGGAAAATTAAATTTTATTGACATTTTCGACTAATATCGTGGTGAGCTAACTTTCTTGCATAATTAAGGAAGAAATATCCTATTGGCGTGCTATAGCCATTTCAATGTTATAGAACCAGGCTGGAAAATTCAATTTCATTGACAATTCAGACTAATATCGTGGTGAGCTTACTTTCTTGCATAATTATGGAAGAAATATCCTATTGGCGTGCTATAGCCATTTCAATGCTATAG
>NW_016911538.1:0-1388 GCF_001483705.2 Eufriesea mexicana | reverse complement strand
GGAGGGATATAGCCATTGCAATGCAATAGAAACTGACTGGAAAGTTCAATTATATTGCCATTTCCTACTTATATCGTGGTGGACATGCTTCCTCGCATAAACATGGAATATTGATTCTATAGGCGTGCTATAGCCATTGTAATGCAGAAGAAGTTGACTGGAAACTTCATTTTTATTGTTATTTTCGAATAATATCGTGGTTAGCCAACTTTCTCGCATAAATAAGGAGGAACTAGCCCATTGGCGTGCTATAACCATTGCAATGCAAAGAATCTGACAGGAAAGATCAATTTTATATTTAATGGCTTTTTCGGCTAATATAGTGGTGTGCATGTTTTCCTGCATAAATGAGGGGGAAAGATTCTATTGGCGCCATATAGCAATTGCTATGCAATAGAATCTGACTGGAAAGTTCAATTTCATTGACATTTTCAACTAATATCGCGATGAGCAAGCTTTCCGGAATAAATGCGTGGGAACGATACCTTTGACATGCTGTAGCCATTGAAGTGTATTAGAAACTGGCTTTAAAGATCAATTTTATTGACATTTTCGTCTAATATCGCGGCGAGCAAGCTTTATCATATACACATTGAGGAAAGATACTAATGGCGAGATATAGCCTTCGCAAAGCAATAAAAGCTGACTGGAAAGTTCAAATTTATTGACATTTTCCACATATATCGTGGAGAGCAAACTTTCAAGCATAAATAAGTATGAAAGATACTTTTGGCGTGCTGTAGCCATTCCACTGCAACAGAAACTGTTTCCAACAGAAACTGACTGTAGAACTCAATTTTATTGACATTTTCCACTAATATAGCGGTGAGCAAGCTTTCTTGCACAAATAAAGAGGGTACATTATATTGGTGTGCTATAGCCATTGCAATGCAATAGAGCCTGACTGGAAAGTTCAATTTTATTGACATTTTCGACTAATATCGTGGTGAGCAAGCTTTATCGCATAAACAATGATGAAAGATTCCATTGGCGAGATATAGCCACTGCAAAGAAAGTAGCAATAAAAACTGACTGGAATGTTCATATGTATTGATATTTTCGAATAATATCGTGGTGAGCATACTTTCTCGCATAAATAAGGAGAAAATGCACTATTGGCGTGGTATAACCATTGCAAGCAATAGAATGTGCCAGGAAAGCTCAATTTTATCGGCATTTTCGACACGTATCGTTGTGTGCAAGCTTTCTCGCATAAATGAGGAGGGAAGACTCAATTGGCGCGCTATAGTCATTGCAACGCAATAGAATCTGACTGGAAAGTTCAATTTTATGGACATTTTCGACTAATATCACGATGAGCAGTTTTTCCGTAATAAATACGGAGGAAAGATACTTCAGACGTGCTGTAGCCATTGAAGTACATTAGA
>NW_016911537.1:0-1063 GCF_001483705.2 Eufriesea mexicana | reverse complement strand
TCTGGCTGGAAAATTAAATTTTATTGACATTTTCGACTAATATCGTGGTGAACTAACTTTCTTACATAAATAAGTCAGAAATATCCTGCTGGCGTGCTATCGCCATTGCAATGCTATAGAACCTGGCTGGAAAATTCAATTTTATTAACATTTTCGACTAATATCGTGCTGAGCTGACTTTCTTGCATAATTAAGGTAGAAATATCCTATTGGCGTGCTATAGCCATTGCAATGCTATAGAATCTGTCTGGAAAATTAAATTTTATTTACATTTTCGGCTAATCTTGTGGTGACATAACTTTCTTGGATATGTAGGGAGGAAAGATTCTACTGTCGCGCTATAGTCATTGCGATGCTATAGAATCTGGCTGGAAAATTCAATTTTATTGACATTATCGACTGCTATCGTGGTGACCTAACATGCCTGCATATAGAAGGAGGAAATGTTCAACTGGCGAACTATGGTCACGGCAATGCTATAGAATCTGGCTGGAAAATTAAATTTTATTGACATTTTCGATTAATGTCGTGGTAAGCAAACTTTCTTGCATAAGTAAGGAAGAAATACTCTATTGGCGTGCTTTAGCCATTGCAATGCTATAGAACCTGGCTGGAAAATTAAATTTTATTGACATTGTCGACTAATATCGTGGTGAGCTAACTTTCTTGCATAATTAAGGAAGAAATATCCTTTTGGCGTGCTATAGCCATTGCAATGCTATAGAATCTGTCTGGAAAATTAAATTTTAATTACTTTTTCGGCTAATATTGTGGTGACCTAACTTTCGTGGATATATAAGGAGGAAACGTTCTACTGTCGCGCAGTAGTCATTGCGATGCTACAGAACCTGGCTGGAAAACACGATCTTATGGACATTTTCGCCTGATATCGTGGTCAGCTACCTTTCCCATCCCAACAGTGAGAAAAGATACTTTTGGCGTGCTATAGCCACTGCACTGCTATAGAATCTGGTTGAAATATTCATTTTTATTGGCATACTCGACTAATATCGTGGTGAGCTTACTTTCTTGCCTAAATAAGGAAGAAATAATGTATTGGCGC
>NW_016911536.1:347944-351286 GCF_001483705.2 Eufriesea mexicana | reverse complement strand
TGTAGAAAACTTTATGATTTTATTTATTAAAATAAATTAAAATATATTAGGTGCACGTAATCACAGTTAGTAAACTATTTGAGAAACTATTCCAAGATCATGGATGGCGCTGATCACAGGCGGTAAAATTTTTATTCGAACTGGATACTAGAAATCAATTGGACGGTAGAAAATTAATAAATTGCCAAGTTTTTATAATTAATTCGTGAAAATTTATAGCTGCACAGCAAAATTGGAACTATAGGCAACATTTTTACAGAATGTTTAATTTAATAATTAATACTTACATGAGCGATAGGTTTTGTATTTCCTGTAGTAAATAAGATTGCTATAGAAAAGTATTTTCCTTGCACAATATTCTTATTATTTTGTAATAAATATATACTAGCATAAGAAGGTATAAAAAAAATTTTTTATTAAGAAATTTTATGTATAATTGTGTATTTACAATGTTTTCATAGGCGAAAAATAAATACAAAACAAAAAATATATTTTAGAAAATTATCAAACACCTATGGACGGAAATCAAACCCCGATCCTCCAGTACATCAATTCTCGATCGTCCCACTTACGCTACAACTTAACTTAAAACACATTGGAAATAAATATTTAATTAATGATGTAATAAAACTTTAATCGCAAATATTTTAAAAACTATTTAGTAACTGCGGCTATAATAATATATTTTCTTAAACTGCATGACGATATCTATAAACCTGCAAAGTTTCCACTAAATCGGTGACCCGAAGGACTTGCATTCTCCTTGTAAGTAAAGAAAGGAACTCAAGTACGGGAAGGTATGTAAGGACGGTAAGTAAGGTAAGTATAAGGTACGTAAAATTATTAAAATATTCTGCAAAGCAGAAAAAGAATTGTTCAGGGAATTCTTGGAAATGACGTAAAATCTTGGAATTGATCGGCGTGCAACCTCCTATCATGGTATGTTACCCTAATACAAAGTCACAAAATCGGTCGAAAATTTCTCGCCAAGACTTCAAAGTATTGTCCCAGAATTCTTCGAAATGACGTCATTTCTTGGAACTGTCTCAGCAAGCGACCTCCCTTCATGTCATGTTACCCTGATACAAAATCACGAAATCAGCCGAAAATTTTAGGGCGAGGTTGCATAAGTGCTGCCCGAGAATTCTTGGAAATGTCGTCATTTCTTCGAACTGTTTCGACGAGCGACCTCCTATCATATTATGTTCTCCTGATGCAAAGTCGTGAAATCGGCCAAAATTTTTTCTTCGACTCTGCAAAAGTATTGTCCAAAGACGGCAAAAGTATTGTCCACAGGCGGTAGAAGAATTGTCCACCGAGGCGGCAAAAGTATTGACCAAAACGGTAAAATAATTGTCCACCGAGGCAGTAAAAGTATTGACCAAAAACGGCAAAAGTATTGACCAACGAGGCAGTAAAAGTATTGACCAAAAACGGCAAAAGTATTGTCCAACGAGGCAGTAAAAGTATTGACCAAAAACGGCAAAAGTATTGTCCAACGAGGCAGTAAAAGTATTGACCAAAAACGGCAAAAGTATTGTCCAACGAGGCAGTAAAAGTATTGACCAAAAACGGCAAAAGTATTGTCCAATGAGGCAGTAAAAGTATTGACCAAAGGCGGCAAAGGTATTGTCCAAAGCGGCAAAAGTATTGTCCATGTAGGCTGCGAAAGTATTGACCGAGAATTCTTGGAAATGACGTCATTTCTTGGAACTGTCTCGGCGAACAACCTGCGGTCTCATTATGTTCTCCTGATACAAAATCACGAAATCGGCCAGAAACCTTTAATCAAGGCGGCAAAACTATTAACCGAGAATTCTTGGAAATGACGTCAATTCTGGGAATTGCCTCCGTGATAGAGCTTCTTTCACGTTATGTTATCCTGATACCAAATTGTAAAAATTTGTTGAGAGCTTCTCGTCGAGACTACGAAAGTATTGTTCACGAAATACCTCCTTTCACGTTATGTTATCCTGATACAAAATAGCAAAAATTAGCCGACAATTTCTCGTTGAGATAGTAAAAGTATTGTCCATGAAATACCTCCTATCGCATTATATTATCCTGATATATAATAGCTATAATTCGCCCGAAATTTATTATCGAGGCTGCAAAACTATTGTGCCAGAAGAAATTTCTGTCTGATTTTACGACTTTGTATCAGGTTAAAATAACATGGAAGGAGGTCGCTCGCCGAGAAAGTTCCAAGAAATTACGTCATTTCCAAGAATTTTTTCAACAATACTTTTGCAGTTTCGCGGTAAAACTTTTGACCGATTTCGCGATTTTGTATTAGGAATATATAACATGACAGGAGGTCGATCAACGAACAAGTTCCAAGAAATGACTTTTGTTCACGAAATACCTCCTTTCACGTTATGTTATCCTGATACAAAATAGCAAAAATTAGCCGACAATTTCTCGTTGAGATAGTAAAAGTATTGTCCATGAAATACCTCCTATCGCATTATATTATCCTGATATATAATAGCTATAATTCGCCCGAAATTTATTATCGAGGCTGCAAAACTATTGTGCCAGAAGAAATTTCTGTCTGATTTTACGACTTTGTATCAGGTTAAAATAACATGGAAGGAGGTCGCTCGCCGAGAAAGTTCCAAGAAATTACGTCATTTCCAAGAATTTTTTCAACAATACTTTTGCAGTTTCGCGGTAAAACTTTTGACCGATTTCGCGATTTTGTATTAGGAATATATAACATGACAGGAGGTCGATCAACGAACAAGTTCCAAGAAATGACTTCATTTCCTAGAATTTCTTGGACAATACTTTTGCAGCCTTGGCGAGAAATTTTCGGCCAATTTTATGACCTTGTATTAGAGTAACATAACATAATAGGAGGTTGCTCCCCGACCTATTCCCTCCGAACGCTCCACGACCGACCCCATAGTCTGTGGACTATATACTTTTACTTCTTCTGCATCGCGGTACACTTTAATTATTTTACTTACCTTGTACTTACCTTATACTTACCTTCCCTTGTATTCCTTTCCTTAGTTCCTCTTCATTTACATATAATTTTGATAGACATTGCCGTTTACTTATTTTCAAAGTTCAAAGGGAACAGTGAAAATTCACAAGAGATAGGACATACGTTATACTTTGTGCGTAGCTCTTAGCTTGATATCGTTTCCCAAAGGAAAACGATACCAATTACCAGGTCTCACCACGTGGAGGTGGCTACGCATCGAGACCCGACATGCGCCCTAGTGGCGCAGCCTGCTGGCGCTACCTGTATCAAAGGTACCCTAATCTAACTTGGAGCGAATTAAGTTAAAATGACTCTATTGACACTTTATTATATTTCGTGTCTTACAAAAA
>NW_016911536.1:287517-347277 GCF_001483705.2 Eufriesea mexicana | reverse complement strand
TCCAACGATGTGTTGAAAAACCTGAAAAGCTGAAAAGAAACAGATTAGTAAATGATTAGAATAACACAATAAAACAAATATAAACAAATAAAATAAATATAAATTATAAATATCAACTAAATGGAGCGAACAACCCAACGATGAGACATTAAGAACCTAACCTATAAGACATGAACAACTCAACGATGAGACATAAGAACCCAACGACGAAACATTCGAATATTATACGAAATATCCGAATTTTCAAATAAACATAAAATCTGAAAAGTAAAGAATAATTAACACCTGGAATGAAACGGATTAGTAAGAGGAAACAAAATAAAAGAGGAAGAAATATAAACCAGAAAGATCTACCAAGTAGAAAGAACAACCCAACGATGAGACATTCGAATATTATACGAAATATTCGAATGAAAATAAATAGAAACGGAAAATAAAAGCTGGAAAGTGAAAAAATAATTAAAACCTGAAAAAAGAAAAAATAATTAAAAGCTGAAATAAAAAAATTATTAATATCTGAAAACAAAAAATAAATGATTAGTAAATTGTTTAGGGGGGTGGAGTGCAGGTGGGGGAGCCAACCCCAACCACACTTCGAAACCACCCCCTACGCGCACAACGAAAAATTTAACGTGTCACTTCCGAAGTCCAACTGACAAATGAGTTTTGCTCTGTCGCGTCGTTCCTTATATAGCCGTCGATCGGCCAAGCCCCCACCCCGATCGAAAATTTTCTAGCTTTGCTGATTACATTAATTATCAATTTTCAGCTCCATAGCCAATAATTTAATAATTATTTCCCTTTTGCTATAGATATACGTTGTGAACAATTTGTTAGTAACAATATCAATTTGTTATTAACAATCAGTGCAACAATTTATAAACCTTTTGCAAATTATCGGAACATTTTAACACGAATACGCTATAAATTCAAGTAATAGCGAATAATTTATTAATTATTTCACCTTTATTATAAATTTTCATCAACAATTTGTTATTAACATTTAGCGTAATAATTTTTTTAACTTCTTGCGAATTGTTGGAACATTTTAACACAAGTACGTTATAAGTGTAAGCAATGGCAAATAATTTATTAATTTCTTCACCTTTATTGTACATTTTCGTTATCAGCAATTTGTTATTAACAATATTAATTTGTTGCTAACGGTAAATATAATAATTTATAAGCTTGATTTATGCTTTTAGAATATAAATTTCGTTGACACGTTTATATTAAGTATTTCTATGCCTTAAGCAATTTGTTCGAAACAATTTCAATTCGTTGTCAATGATGAATATGATAATTTATCCATATATAATTTTTATAAACTATAACTGCATTTATATTACCAAGAATTTTCGTGATATATATATGTCAAAATATATCTATTTCCACTGTATTTTTTACTAAAACGAAGTATTGCACGAAAAGTAAAAACAATTCATTCTCATTTTCAAAGTTAAGTGGGATTTTATTTTTAAGCAAGTTTATATTTAAAAATTATTCATATTTATATTTCGTATAACGAAATTGTTTCAAATTACAAGTGATTTAGAGAAATTTCTTATAATTTTGCTATTAGTATAAAGAAGTACATAAAAGGGAATAAATGTTATACCTATAAAAGATGAGATCTTTTGCACAGTAATTTTGGTGTCGATTACGCATGACTACGGCCCTGACGAAACTAGGTGTGCTCCCAACCTTTTTACCTTTTACGTAATGCTTCATTTTAGCTAAGAATAGTGCCCAATTTAGGAAATCCAACATTTTCGAAAACCGAGGATGGAAAATTAATTTCGATGAGTGATTCATGCGCAGGAAAGTAAACTCCACGAGAATTTCTCAATGAATATTACAAATTAGAGAGAAATTTCAAAATTCTTGGATAGCGTAATCGACTTTGGCTTCGATTTCGTTGAAACCTCGTCGAGACTATGATAATTTCAGTATCAACGAGAAATGTCATCGTATGAGTCATTAGAAAATCGTACCAGGCTAAGAACTATCATTAGTAACGATAATCGCGTAGATCTCAAGAAAGTTTCACGTCAAACCTTAATTACTAAAATAATTTACTTCGATGACAATTGAATATCGCGGTATATAATCACGCATTCCACCGTCCAGTGGCGCTGCGGTCGTCCACTGTACCGAGTCGGTAAAGTCGCATGCGATACCAAAGTGGTAAGCTTCATAGCCGATCTCGAAAATTATTCGGAACGAAAACGAGTACAAAGCGTAATGTTCGTCAAATTTCTCCTCCAATTTTATACATCGATCTCACCTTCTCTGGGATAACGCTCAAAAGGTAAAGCAGACACGTGCAAGGTGGTTTCTGTCGCAACTGAGCGGCTGGTATTTCGGGGCACGCTGGTCGGTATATCACGCGTATATCGTGGCTGGAACGTCACGCGATGCACGACTGTCTCTAAAACCAGAGCCAACGCTCCGATACATCTCGGTCAGACGCAGATACTTGGGTTAATTAGTGCCCTCGTATGCGTTTGAACATGGACGCGCGATCGTAGGGGGATTAGTATCGATTCTCCATTAATTTTAATGAAAGATGCTAATCGATTCAGGTGTAAACGCTTTATCGGCGAGTCGCAGTGATTCCAGGAATCTTTGGTATTCAGCTTCTTGCATGCAGCGTGTATCGCAATACGTCCCTCGCGGCCTCGTTCCCGAGTTATGGTTCATTACGATAAACCCGGTCGGAATAATTAATTTCATTCGGGCGTTTACAAATAACCCACGCCATCTTCGCCGATTCGCGTTTCCAATATTAATTCTCGGACGTCCTACGTAACGCATCCACCGAATTGACCCGCATATCGTTCAATTTTCGCCACTCGAGGTCGCCTCGAATACGAAACTTTTATCGAAGGCCTCGAAGGAATTTAATCTTTCGACAAGTCCGTTGGCGAACCTATTACGAAGCTTTATCAACCGGTTCTTCAATTACATCCTGGCCAGACGCTATCGCGTCCATGGCGATAAATGCTTTTACACGGGCCGTATGCCGTATGCCTCGATTTCCCCGGATGATCCATCAGCGATAAAGAAAGGACGGAGAATGGAGGGCGAGTGGCACGAATTGGACGTGGAATCGGAGGCAGAATCGAAGGTGGAATCGAAGGTGGAATCGGAGGTGGAATGGGAGGTGGAGCTGCACGTGGAGTCGAAGGCCTGCCCGGAGGAAAGAAAAGCCGCGGCGAAGAGGGCAAAGATGCGTGGCGAAGCGAAGAAAGCACGCAGCTGGAGTGCGGGCCACGAAGATGCAGGCAACGAACCACAGGCCCCGGCCGGAGAGGCCGCGGCTGGAATGGAGCTGGAAACGAGAGGCTGCGGGGGAAGTGGATGCCAGCCGGTGTGTGTTGATGCAAGTGCGGTGACTGTACGTGCTGACTGGCGGAGTCAGTCAGTCAGTCAGTCAGTCGGCTCGGCACCGGCCGCGACGCACGATCGCGTGGATTTTTCTTCCTTCTCCGTGGACACGTACGCACGCACGCACGCACGCACGCACGCATACAGACGGTCGCGACGGTCTCAACACGCCTCCGTTTCTCCGCCGTGCAGTGGCGCACGCCGCACGGCCCGACCTGTTCCTCGGCCCAGTTTTTCCTCAGGCCGCCACCGATTTTCCACCGTTGCGAGACCTGCTGCTGCTGCTGCTGCTGCTGCCCGCCTGCACGCAGCCACGGATCCTCGTCGGATTACCACGCATCGGGTCCGTCGAAATTTTCCAGCCTGACTCTCACCGTCGTGCATCGAACAGGTAAGCCAGAGCCATACGAAGTTTCCGACTTTTCTTCCACTGTCCGCCGAAGCATCGCGCGGTGGGACGGCGCGGGTAACGCGGCGAGTTCTCGAGGTCGTGGAAGCGACGGTAACAATAGAGTCGCAGATGTCGGCCGAAAGAAAGGAGAAGAGAGAGAACCGTTGGTTCGAAAAGGAATCGTCCGGTGGCAGCGCGCCGCCGTCGTCGAGCACGTTCGCGCGCGCGTCCCGAGTGCAGAGACGCGGACATGCTGAATTATTTTCGTGTCCCGTTAGGCGTCAACGATCGACGGCGATCGATAGTGGATATCCCGTGAAATTTCGCCGATTTCGTCGGAGCCTCTCTTTTTCGGGTGTAATCCGCGGTCGAGTGGCGAGCGTGACATCGCGGTGCGCGCGAGCACGGGAAAGTCGGTTCGGAACCGATTCGCTCGCGATAACGCGCGAAACCGCGAGCCGGCTCGGCAAAAAGCCGCGAAATTCGCCGATCGCCTTGTTTGTTTTCTCTAATTGCTCCCGGCCGCGTTTCCTTCTACGGCCCCGAGTCATCTCGGAATTCCTCGAGATCGAACCGAGCCCGTACGCGGAATTCTCCACGCGCGTCGGTTTCCTCTCCCGTCGCTGCTAACGAGCCTATAGCAACGTCGCTCGCGATCCAACGCGGTTTCCAAGTGTCGTTCCCTCGCCGAGCTCCCGATTATCGCGATACGCGGCCGCAAAGTGGCCGGCCGCGTCCACTCCTTTGTGTACGCTCCGATACCATCGGTTTCCGCGGTTAGCGTTCGGACGGAATCGATGCAATTAACGGGACAAAGGAGAGCACGGTTCGCGGGCTAACGTTATCGGTCGAGACGCGTTCCTCGTCTCGCGGCGAGTCCCGACGACGAGCGGAGGCGTGTCTCCGAAGCGTGCGACGAATCTCGTGATCGTCGGTGACTCGTCGGATTCGGGTTATTTTTAGCCAGACGAACGGCGTCGTGACGTCGCGACCACGACGCGTCCGATCCTTACCGATGATCCAGCTCGACCTCCTGTCGATCTCTTCCACGAAATCGCGGTCTTCCACGAGATTCTTTCGACTAATCGAGGCGTCGTTTCGAGTAATCGATTCGGGGAAGATGACAGACGAATCAAAGTCCGGCGTTATTCGGCGCGCATGATCGACGAGGACGCAGCTCGTAGATCGTAGATCGCGTGGAGAGGAAAGTTACTTTTAATTTTCCGTGCCTGCCACGTTCCTGCGAGTACGCACGCACGTACGCGCGTATGCGTCTATCGGTATGGCGTTTGTCAGGGCGCACGTAACAGGCTGGCAACGTTTCACCGGAGCGGCGCGGCGGAAGGTGTTTCGACGCGGGTGAACACGCGGCAGGCGTGCGCGCGATTTAAAGGAGAAAAAGGCCTGACACGTGAAAGTACGCTTGCGAAATCGAGGAGAGGATATAATCTAATTCTAACGGTAACGGGATCCCGTTCCGTTCGTTCCGTGGCCGTCTGCCAAAACAAACCGAACGCGCGTTAATTGCTTCTAATTATTCGACGAGTTCGTTAACGGCGATCCGTCCGTGAGATACGGGCCCGCGGATTCCGACATCCGACGCGTCAGCTGTCCGCGTTACGGCCAGGCCAAAAATTCCTTTTACGCCTGTCCGTTTACACGCGATCGCGCGATATTCCAAAGACTTTGCCCATTTTTACAACTTCTCCGTTACGTGCGCCCGCGATTTTATCGGCAGCGCAACAATGTGTTCAGGAAGCGCGATCTTTCGCTGCGAATTCTTCTTCCGCGTGGATTTACCTTCTACGTCGGATATAGATTCGCGCGGGTTGCCATAGATTTCTATAGAAAGTACGCGCGAACGAGGCGCGCGGATTCTTTTAAAGAAGCCTCGACGAGGGGGAATTTTTCTACGCGCGTCAACGTTCATTTCGCGTAGATATTCCTCTGTTCGTAGCTGGCGCGATATCTCGGCGGGCAAAAGTAGGAAAAACCACGACGGATATGCAACTGTACCGGTGATCCAAGACGAATGGGTCGTGACAAATTCCGGGGCGCGCCACTCCGGCGTGGTGTTACGGCGCCGAACGGAAACTGCGAGTTGTGTCCCCGGTGTGGATGGCGGCCGGAGCAGAAAAATGGCGCGGCCATTGGCGAGAGGCACCTTCCAGCGCACCGCGATAACGTAATTCGCGCGTGACCAATTGCCAGGGCTCAATTGGAACGCAACAGGCACGGCTCTAATCCGCGTTTTACACGCGGCGGTCCGCTAACTCCTCTAGTACGCGTGTCGCTTCTCGCGCGGGCAGGAACGCGTGGAAATGGCCGCGTGGCTCGGTTTATTCTTTCGCGTCGCTCGGTTTCGTTCCAGTTTCCGGCTCGATATCTCTGTTACACCGCCAATTAGGGCGCCGTAGTAACGAGCATTTGTAATCGAGACCGCGGCAATTACTCCCGTATCGGTCGGTCACGTGTGAAAATCCTCGTTTCCTAGTTGCACGCGCTTCGCGCCAATTGTCCCGGCTTTCCGCGGAACTCCGTTTTAAACTTTTCCTCTGCCCCCCCTCGCATGCTGATCGTGGAATCGGTAGCTGCTGCCCGGTTCACTCGAAACCGTCGGGCGAGAGGCGATCGGTGAACGGACGATTCGACGAGTGTTCGCGGAAGCGATTAGCTGGCTGACACAGTTTAAGATTCCGCGGCAATTTTACGGCTCGGCCGCGGAGGACTGGACTGGAAAGAATTCCGCTGATTTTTTTCCTTTTTGTTCCTTCGCCCCTCCCCTTTGCAGCCGATCCGGAGTATCGAGTCGCGGAACGTGGACGAGCCGACGAAAGCAGGATGTGAAATCTCCTGTTACGTAGCGGCCGCACCGCGTAAAGAAAATCTTGGATTTCTGTGCACGAAATCCGATGCCTCGACCGACGTTGCATCTCTCCTTTGTGTCGCGGCGTATCTGCTGCACGGCTGATTAATAAGATTCACCTTGAACAACAACGCGGCTGGAAAATCGACTCGCCTAGCGACTCGTGATCCGAGTGGCAACGATACTTCATCTAGAAAATTTCTCTCCTCGAATAAGTAGCGCGTAATGGCTGACTCACTGCCGGGGAAAAAATACGTCTATCGTCAGCGTCGGAGGAGCACGCGTTCGCGCGAGCCTCGGACCTCGGACGCGCGACGCAGCTGCGTGAACGGGGCATAACGTTATCGTACAATTAGCATAGGATGCTCGAGCGATCGTGGTATCGCGGGGTAATCGATAGCGGACTCGAACGCGGGCTCTCTGGTAACCCGTATTTCGCTGGGAACTTGACATAACGCGAACGTTATTGGTAGCAATAACGTTTACAAGCTCGTAAATGGGCAACAGCGACGCGTCCGCGGGGCAAACTCGGTGTGGACGGGCCATAAGGTCGCTAATGGCGAACGATCTTCGTATCGTTGCGTTCGCTACGCGCAAAGAGGCTACAGCGATATTTTTTCTCTCTCTCCTTTTTGCTTCCTTTCTCCCTTCGACGGGTAGGATCGCGGGAAGGAGAGGCTTTGTTTCTAGCCGTGCAAAGCTTCTTTGTATCCGACGTAATAAAAAGGAAAGGACACGGTCGCGGAGTCGAACGATAACGCGAAGTCACGACTCCGCGAGAGCTGTCCCGTAAAAGGAAACGAACGTAACATACGTACGAAGTAAAGTGTATTATTTACGTAGTTATTCACCGTTCGGAGAGCAACGATCCGGCAAACGTTCTATGCATAGTTAAAGCAGCCAGGGACGGTGACTTTCCCCTCCTCGTTAAATTATCAAAGGTTAGAAGTCTCCTCCGATATCCGCGCGAAGAGGCGGCGAAACTTGATTAATTCATTCGAGGGGATGAACGCAATTACGTCTAACATCCCCCCGCGATTATACAGGCTGCTTATAAAGCGAGGTGTCGCCCGTAAGAAATGCGTTCTACTTATTACCCCGATGAAGACGAATCTGGCAAACAGCCCGATAGCTTCTCTCCGACTTTCCTATCCCTCCGGGGTAGATTTTTCATGGAAATTTCTCCGGCGTGCCGTCGCTTCTATCCGCGCTGCTATCCGCGCTGCTATCCGCAAGAAAAATTATATTTCGATCGCATTTTTCTTCGCCGCTCGAAATCGCCGAACCGTGGACAAGGAAGAAAAAAGTCGCGGTCGACGTGCCTCTCGAGAAATTTGCACTGATTAAAATCGGACATTCCACTTACCCCGGCCCGTTTAATCCTCGCAAAGTAAACCCGCTCTCGCAAAGGGAAGACGGAAAAATCGAATATCGGCGAACGCAAAGACTACTCTCCCCGTGTCCGATACCAGCGGCAAACGTTTCGAAATATTAAATCGAAATATTACGAGCAAAGGGATCTATCCGAGGTCCGGTCGAGCGGATAAATCCCCAGTGATCTAATATACCGGATTGCGCGTGCCTTTCCTCCGGGCTAATTATTAAACGCAATTATCAACGCGCTGATATTGCTGTCCTTTCCGATGTTACGACAAAAATTCAACGTTATTCGGATGCAAAATAGCTAGAAATTTGACTAAAAAAGTCGTCACGTTTTGTATTGTATGCAAAACCAAACTGTATTTTTGTTTAGAGTGTTTCCGCTAAAAATAACGTGGTAAGGATCGGATTAACGAGTTAAATGGGACTTTCGATTTTATTATATTTTATGTTTCCTGGTGTAAAATATACGAAGGCCGAGGTCTTTTATGATGCGTGGTGCACACTGTGGACCGTAAAAAAGTGTGTTGCGTCGAATTCTTCAGCATCATTTTATAAGTTCTATGACAACCCAGCTTCGTGAATTGATAAGCTGAATGGTTCCTCGAAGCGAAGATAAATCTCGATGCAGAGATTTTTTCCTCTCGCAATAAAATACGTCTCAACGTATTTACAAAAATCAATATTTTAGGAGAATTAGATATGTCTTTGAACTATGCGTCAAAGTGTTTATTTCACGCTGTAGATAAGAATTGGGGGATTAGAATGAGCTGTAATTGCATAATACCCTTTTTCATCGCTCTAATTTTGTCTTTCCCTGCGTACATTTAGAATACAGAAGATATATCTTCCTAAGAATCGAATAAAAATAATTGTAAAGAACTATAGTTATTTCTTTTTACCCATAATTCCAATACAAATAAAGTATACCATATTATACGACTGTATGAATACAGTAAACAGCGCGTAGTTCCATTGGGATTTGAACACTCTGAATTTCCCGTGATATATTTTCTTGAAAATTTAATCTTTTAGGAGAAATAGATATACTTTGAACTATGCGTCGGAGAGGTTCCGGGAACGCGTGAAGCGCTTACTTCACGTTATAGATAAGAATTAGGGGACCGGAACGAGCTGCAATTGCATACCCTTTTATCTCTCCCTGTGTACATTTAGAATACAGAAGATACACCTTCCTAAGAATAGAATAAAGTTAATTATAAAGATCGATAGTCATTTCTTTTTACCCATAATCCCAATAATTTCGACAAATATCGTTAAAATTACTCCATATAGTTTCCAACTTTGACACTGTCGGTCCCCAGGGACCAACGCCGTGCTGAACGCGTTAAACAAATTCACCGTTTACCATCGGCGAAAACCACAGAGGAGGGAGTATAAATAGCACTCCGGTTATCATTCTTTCCTCGTTTCCTTTTGCGCAACATTCCGCGCGTCGTTATCGTTCCTACGATACGCGAAAACGCGCGTCACGTAGAAAACCGTCGAAATTCGTTGGGTCGCGCCTCTGAACGCGTTTCCTGTTCCAGTTTCGGGCCCCGGTTCCGCGGTCCCGCGAGCGCTCTTTGTAATTGCAGCTGCGGCTCTAATTAAATTAAGGCGGGCGGAAACGCGCGCGATTCGTTACGCTGTCGGCGATACGCGGCTAATGTTGCTCGGCTGATCGGTCGTAGGAAAGCCGCGCGGTACTTTCCATCTAGGCTTCCGTGCTCGGCGTCGACCATATCCACGAGGGCGTTTCCTGTGCGCGGTGAACGTCCGCGAAAAATACGCCGTGCAGTTTCCGCCACGCGACTCTGCGGAAGATCGAAGCCGGAACCACGTCGAAGCTTCACCTCTGCCCCCCCAAAATTTCATTTCGATCGATCACCGTGGGATTATTCCGAATTTTATTCCAAATATTCCAGAGATTGCAAGCAACTCGCCGAAAGGTGGTTCCGCGTGCGCGTCTCTCGCATGGTGTCCGCTGCGAGCGGGTCGGTATGAAAAATGGCGGTAACGGGAGCAGAAGGGAAGAAACGGAATTCTCATGGTACACACGGTCGCGTGTATCCAGCGGTTTCCGACGTGAAAGTCGGTGGAAAGTAATAAATTGAATGGCGCGACGAAGTTCGGCGGATTCGTTGCGTCGAACGCGCGATGAAAGCCGCAACAATGACGACGTTAACGCGCATCAAGATAACGCGCGCGTGCTCGCCTCGTATTTACGTTACGTTTTTCAAGGATATCTTACCGATTCATCTGGTTACCAACAGGAAGAGGAATTTCTAAACCGGCGGCACGAGATCTCGCCGCTGCTTTTCCGTGCCTCGTGTCTTTGTTGCTCGCGGGTGCATAATCGGCGGAAGCGACCTATATCCCTGACCGCGGAAAGGGCCACGGATATCTCCGTGTCGCGACCATAGCAAATCGCTCCATCATCGTCCATCACGTCGGATTGTCTCTGCGATCCTCTTCGCGATCGTCCGACGATCTTTCGAGTTTCTTAGATCGGTTGCCTTACGATTAGATCGCTGAAAATCGTTGCGAGGCTTTTACAGTGCGTTTACCTTCGATGACACGGATATTCATGGTTTGTTTAATTTTAAGAGCGATTCGAGCGGCGGATAAAAGAGAACGCATTCGGAGAAAGTCTAGCCTTTAGACGTTGATCCCGACCGATGTTGGATCGCGTTACGAGGACGTTACCTACTCTTGAAACCGCGAGGTTACGCGTCAACCTGTTCGTTTTGCGACGTTACCTACTTAAGAAGATAATGCGGCGAATGTTAATGCCGGTTTACGATCGCGCTAAATCGGCCGAATCGCGGCTGTCATTCTCTCGTTCCCGAGCCTCTGATAAAAATTCCCCGATCTTGTATTACGCTTCGCCGCTGATGCTCGTCGTGCACACCGGTTTTATAATCTATATATTATAGATTTACTCGCGATATTTTACCCTAGGAGTCGTCTATGCGCGACGCGCTGCAGATGCACCGAGATGAGTAGCGTAATTCGCAATGGCGGCTCGTGGACCGAAATTTAAACAAACAGACTGCTTCGATACGCTATTTCGATACGCCGTATCGGGGTATCGCGACGGAATCAAGGCCGCTGCCAGCTACTTTCTCGATAAAATACGCGACACGGCGCGAGAGCGATTTACGATGGTAGATAAGAACAATCGGTGGAAGAAGCTCGCCTGGAAAGCGGAAGATCGTTGAAAGACAACGTTATACATTGTCACTTTTGTTTTAAAGCGTCCCCGACGTTTGGAACCGATGTAAAACAGTTGAGAGCTGTAGCGGGCCAAGCGTTTGTTCTTTCTTGACTCTTGATAGTCAGTTCTGCTGTCGTTCTTCTCTTCATCGGGACGTGAAGGGTCCATTTTCACCCCTCCAAGAAGTAAGAATAATTTAGGGATTCCCTCTCTCACTATGAGATATTAGATGATGATGATGTTCATTGTCTTCTGTTTCCTCAGTCTTAGCTCTTGTCTCTTGATAGGCTCGGTAATAATCCTTGTGGTTCCTGAGGTTCCCACTGATATGGTCTGGTGTTCCTATGTTGCTGGCCTGTTGGTGATATCCCCTTGGTCGTTGTGCTATGATAGGGTAGCAATTAGAAGGACAAGAAGAGGAAGGGGTGAGCGTTTCGTCCCGAGCCTGCTAGTGGACTTGTCAGTAAGGTTTTCTAGCAGGCCATTCCAATTTGCAATTTAATTAAATGCTAGATACAAACTAGATACAATAATATAGATATAAAAAAGAATCAAAACGTACAAAAGGGGTACAAACGAAAACTTAGACTATGAGATCGATGGCTCCAGCGAGAAGCACTCTCAATATAAACCTAAGAATTACCTTATATTAGAATGCGTGTTTGTCTATGTATAGAAAGGCACGAAACTGTATAGCTTTCGGTTTTAAGTGGGTTACAAAGAGGGGGCCGACTAGATAAATAAATAATTAGATAAATAAATGAATAAACAAATAGGAGGAATAGCAGAAGGTGCAGGGGGTATATATATATATTTATTCAAAAATTATTTTGTAATATATAAATCTCATCACCCGATCACAACCTTCGACTTGCTAAAGACGAGATATCTCGTCATACGCACGCAATGAGTATCGGTTGTTGAAATTTTATCAAATGGCGATTAAAAGGCGCCTCTCGACTGCAAAGGGTTAAAATTACTGTCTTACCGAATACGCGAAGCACCGTGTTCGTTTTCTAACGTTTGAATTTACAACAAAGATCCAGCGTGGCACGTCGCGGTGTGACTCGCGATCGGCGTCCGATCCGCATACTCACCTTCTTCCTCCTCGGGCAGGGCACCGGATCGCCTCTCTAATTCCTGCACGCCTCGAACGTTCCTCCTCCGAGGCTGACCGGAATATTATTTAATCCGGACGATCTGCCAATTAAGAAGCGAAAAGCTCGGGCAACAGGAAACGAGTCACGATGGAACGGTCGCGACCGGAAGCGTCGGCGTTGCAGATCTTTTCCGACGAGCTTCTCCCTTTTCTGTCCCCGCGTCCACTCTACTCGCGATCGTGCAGCGAATGAGCGAAACGCGGGAGAACTCGCGGCGCTTAGATATCTTTTATCTTTCTACAACCGTGCGCCATGTCTCTCCGACGTTTTCATCCTCGTTCTCTCTACCAGCGTGGGCTGGCCCCCGTTGAAATTCGTTGCTTCGTCGGTCGTTACCGCGATAAAACTGCGACTCGGTGACGTTCTTTATTTCGACAATAGTACGTGCGCGCCCGCGTGAAAATACTGTTCGTTCTTAATTACTTTTACCCCGGATTCGCGCGCGAGTAAGAGGGACAGGAAGAAGAGAAGAGAGAGAGAGAGAGAGAAGAAGCAACGGAGGAAAACGAAATTCAGAAGAAAATTCTCAGCTTGGTCACCTTTTAGCCAGTGCCAGAGAGAACCGTGAAAAAGCCCCGAGCCCTTCCATCCTCCTTTATTTTCCGTGTCGGCTGGAAAGCACGGGGGAAAATAAAGTTCCGCTAACGATAAAACTCGATCAAAAAGGTGCGTTAAACTCGCGCGTCGCCGGCGAGACCTCCGGCTCCCATGGATGAATTTTCGCATTTCGCGAGCCCAGCCGCGCCCAGACTTCTATTTTTCCATTATTCCCTTCATTTCGTCAACGCGTTATTACGCTATTATCGGGCTATTATTATTATTATTACCCTCCGCCGGCCGTAAAACTCCGTCGTTCCTGGCGAGCACCCTCGAAACTCCCCCGTGCGCTGTAACTTCCGCAAGTGCGGCGCGAAGCGCTCTTCAAATTTCTCCTTTTCTCTCGCCCTTCTCCTTAACCTCCTTATCGGAAAAACTGCATCTCCAGTCCCACTGTTGCTATACCCCGCGAATGCTTCGAGGTACCCTATACGCGATACCTCGAACGCTCGTGAAATTCCAGAGACCCGTGAAACGTCGATCGACGAACGAAACGGCGATACGAGATGGACGTATTTAAATACCAAAGAAATTTGCCGCAATTGCGAAGATCGTCGTTGAAATGCTAACAAAGTGGCCGCAGTCCCGTCGATTCAACCGAACCACGTTCATCCTGCACCGGCTTCTCGTCGTCCCCACCGCGAAATGCACGCTCGAGAGAGAAGGCAGCAGGGAACGGAAGGTCAGTTCGACGTAGAAGCGATCACGAGACGCACTCGCGGCGATTACTCGCGCATACGTATGCGCGACGCGTGACGCTTGGCACAGCGCGTGCATAGAGGAGCGCATAGAGGCCTGGCAGAGGGGGACGCTTCGTTCGTACAATACGAATGAATGGGCCGTGTACGACACGACATCCGGTCGGAAGGCCGGACCGCGGGGAAGGAAGCGACGTCTGGCGTACGCGAACATTTTCCACGATCGCTATTTCAAGAGGACGCCTGCCCGCTGGGGTGCACACGGTACCAAAGGCGGCGCCGGCGACGAGAGGCCTCGTAAAACTTTACGACCCGCTCTAAACGCGAGATCGCCGGCCGCGAGACGCCCAGCGTCCTCTTCTCCGAGTTTATCCCGCGGCCCCCGTTAACGGCCTGGCGAACGGTGCTTCCCGACGGAGGGCCCGTCCCAAAGCACCTGATTCGAGCCCCCCGACGCCGATCTAGGGGGCGCGCGCGTCGATCCGGATTCTCCTATGGGACGCGAGTCGAGCACTTGTCTCGGAGGAGACACGGGAATTTTGTCGGGTCTTTCCCGATGTTTCCTTGGACCTCCCTTTTCCTGTCCCCTCCGGAAGGTTTGAATTTACGTTACAAAAGCGTGGGAGAGTTTTTACGATCTTCCAGTATCCCTACGTACCACGATATCGTTGGAATACTTAGAATGCAACGGGGATGGCAGTCGCAGCAGACGTCGATAGACAATAGCTAAGGTTTATTTATGGCTCTTTGGGGGGTTCGCTTAGGGTCACTGAAAAGGACTGCTTCGTGGGCGTTTTTCCACGGTTCGGCTGGAGGTACGCACACCGCGAGCCTTGTATTCTCAAAGTTTCGTGTCACGTTATTTTTCTTCCCGCTCTACTACTGCATACGCGAGATTTATAACGAACTGTTATTATAAACTGGTTTCGCGGGAGATATTTTGCACGTGGACTCGGTGAAGTGGGCCAGACGGTTGTGCCGAGGAGTCGGGTCGTTGGAGCCTGCGTCGGGATAAGAGGATAAGCAAAGAAGCCTCGCGACCCTGCGTGTCAAGCAGGGCGTCCACATTCCACGACGCCAGCGTTCGTGACCTGGCGTGGAAGATCCGTCGATGGAGTTAGATCGACCAAACAGTTATTTACGATAGTATTCGTGAGTATGAAAGAACACTGCTTTTATCGGGAAACGAGAGAGCATCGTCTGTTACAAAGATCCGACATTATCGGTCAACCTAATATCCTTATCTCCCGCGAGCGACTTGGCGGGAAAGATTTATCTATCGTATCTTTACGTCTTGCAACGGTACACGTAAATATTTGTATCGTACTCTCGGTCATTTATAAATTACAAATCGATTAAAATCAATATAATCTAGATGTGACGTCAATACGCGAGAGGCTCCCTGGGGACCAATATGGCGCGCGAATTAGGGGCTTCTCAGATGGAGACGCGCCGTTATCGCAGACATTTGCATGCAAGCTATCTCGGCAAATGGTTGATCGTCGGATCGAAAAGTCCTTTCACCCTTGTCGAAGCTGGGTCACGGCGCTGGCGAGCCGAGGAACACTTTCTCGCGGTGGCACGATCCAGACCCGGAAGTCGCGAAGACGAATTCGAATTCCCGCGCGGTTTTAGCTGAAATCGCGAATGTCTAATGGCGTGTGCGAGCAGAAAATCGGTCGGCCGTACTGGATGTCCTTCGCGTGCGGTGAAACCGTTTCATTTTTCCTCCTCTTATACGATCATGTCGCGCTTACGTACGCACCGACCGCGGTAACGGTATTCCGGTTTCGCAGGCGCAATTAGGCGAAACGGAGCATAAACATTCGGAACGTCGATCGGTATCCTGGTGCACGGCAGATTTATTAGCGCGATATTTACTGCGCGCCTTCCACTTCTGTTTCTTACGTCGCATAGATTTTGAACGGATTTATCACCGAATTAAAAATCGTCTTTAAAAATCGAAGGAGCGTTTCACAGTGGCGAGTTAACTCGCGATCTCGAATTACGTCTGCGCGGAATTAGGCTAACTTACCGGATAGTCCGCGATCGTGACCAACCGACGTCTTCCGAACTCTACCAAGGAAACAACGAATCGAGGTTTCTTCCTGATATTTCGCGACCGTTTCTCCGCAGATTGGCCCATAGTCGACGCTAGAATCTAGTGTCGAAACGTCGGATCGTCATCGCGATCGCGCGGATCGGCGTGGGTCTAAGTCCGCGCTAGTCAACGAAGCGTGGAGCATCCGACGTTTCGCAACGAAAGGGGCCAACGCATCTGTTCTTGTCCCGTGGCGAACGGGAGTATGATTTACGACGACGCAACTCGGTAGCGTGCAACTGGGATTCGTGGCTGGTCGCGGTCTCGCGAGGCCGGAAAGTCGGTCCGCGGGCAAAAGGATCTGTGTGCGCACACTCTCCTTTGCTCCTGGTACCTGGAAACTTTCGTGAACGCTTGGAGGCACCGTACGGCGATGTAGAGTGTCTGGTTGCCGCACCATTTTATTATCACCGACTGCTCGAAAATGGTCGAACGATCGACTCGCATTCGTCACGGGCTTTGCATAAGAGCCGAGATAAATCAGCATTCCCGGTAGCGCCTGTTTAGCAGCCTATGCGACGACTAGCTTCCAAGGAGAATCATCGCGTTACTCATCGGATGATCCAATATGCCGATGATTTAGAACGTCGGCGCTCGCTCGCCGCTTCTATTTCCTTCGGAATTTAATAGTTGAGGGAGCATCGAGGGCGTAACATGTCGGTGCGCCGAGAAAATTATTTTCACCCGTGTAATTAAAGCACGTTCGGTCTATTGTTGAATATCGCAACGAGAATCAATTGGCTGAAGCGTAGAGGCATCGCGAGAACGCGTACGAAACTGGAACGCTCGTTTCGAGAGTCATCGTTGACGAAACAGCGATTACCCATTAGCCGAAACGTTACACGCCGGCTCTCCAAATTCCATAATCCTCTGGTACTACTTCCAGACATCCACTCGCGCAGCCCTTGCTCGCGAGTACGCGCGCATACCTACTGTACGTATCCCTCGAAACGTCGACCTTCTTAATTTCATCCCCTCCGGCCCGTGGCTTCTCGCGCGTCCGACCATACGTCTGCCATCGGAAACACGGGGTGGAAGGGTTGAGGAAGGGTTGGCAATCGTAAATAACCCGAGCGCGAGGATAAGGCTCGAGCACGTAATCCCCGCGCGGTTCGATCCTCTCTCGGCTAAATTTACGCGGCGTCGCGTGCCGATCGCGTCCTTCGACGCGCGATGCGTCTCCATTAAGCCGCGGCCGTCCGCTTTCGAGTGTTGTTTCGCTTTTAAGCGCACCGTGGCCTGCCTCTAACAGGCGGCGCGCTGCGGCGAGCAGACGGGCCGCGCGTAAATCTAAATTTAGCGGCGTGCATCTTCTTTCGGAAGAAGATTCCGTTGGAGCAGGGGTCGCGGGCTGCTCTCGGCGCTTGCAGACTAAGCCGCGATGCACTTCCGCTCGAAATAACCCCGGACGTGGATCCACAACGAACGAGATTAACGAGCGAGCTTGGCCGGCTGCGATAACTTTGTATTAGCTCGTGCCCAGGGAAATCGCGCGATCGACGGGCCACACGTTTCCCGCCGCGTCTGCGTCTTCGTCCAGACGCCTGTCGTTCGATTAGTCGCGCGTGCTCGCGCGTGCTCGAGCGTACGCGCCGCCAGATGCTACTCGTTTCCGTCGATCCGCGCGATTTCGGTGTTTGTTTAAACGCCGAGAGCGAAACCGGCAATTGGTTCAAGTTCGAACCGGTTTTACGAGCTATTTGGATCGCTCGGATGTACAGGGTGCTTCGAAAGTAAACGACTCTGGAAGATGGCGGAGAATCGGAGCACGCGTCGATTAATTCGCGAAATTTTCGAACGAGATTTGTCATCGTACGATGTCGTTTTTCGCTGAAAAATTTTCGCAAGTGTCTCGAAAGCTAAAGTAAAAAGGTAAAAGTTGTTCGCAATGTCGATTTCTATGACAAGTAAAAAATCTCCCGACCTGCGTAATTACTACATTTTTACCCAGCGGCTGTTACTTTTGCGTCATCCCGTAGCCGTGACGGGACTAGTCACGATCTCGAAGAAAATAATAAGCGATGACAAAGAGCGCCACGGATCTCGCTACCTCTCTAACGAGTGACAGCTACGAGCGAATTGAACGCTCGTGCCGCATTTGTTCGCAACTCGGACGCTGCTCGAGTACCTCGCTTATAGGATGATCACCTTTCATCTTCGAAAGACAGAGAAAAACGATACGCGTTCCAGCGATTAACCGAAACCACGATAGGAGATAATCAGGGACAAAGGAATTTTACGCGAGCGATCGGAACGGAAGGGAGTAACGTTTCGATTAAACTCTGGCAGAGATTGATGATTCTTTATCGGTGCTTGGCGTTTCTATACGGTACAGTAGGAATAGTGGGCTATTCCGCGAATCGTCGTAGGTGTCTAGACCTAGGACGCATCTCGAGGCAGCCTCGGAACGATCGCGACGCCCTCACACGGTAGAACGTCGCATAAGGGAACGAGATATCGGACAAATTGCTCGGAACGTCTGGCCGAGTGTCTAAGCTCGTTCTAATACGAATGCTCGATAAATTACGCGAGTCGTGAGGCATTCGGCGAATTATTATACGTGTCTGAGCGAGCACGGTGAACGCGAAAAGCCGAACCGTCGAGAGCACTCGCGCTCGGGAACTCGAATTTCCAATGAATCGCACGTGTCAGCCGGTAAACTCGCACGAACGACATTTACAGGCCCGTAGATCTTAGCCGTTCGTGGAAGACATTGATTTTCGTGGAACGGAGGGCAAGAACGGTTCTCCGAGGCGGGAACTTTCGGTGGAAAGGTCGATCAATCTAGAGACCCGTGGACGTGTATTCCGATTCGATTTCTCCGATCGTACGTCACGAGCCGTCCGGCGCAGTTACTCGCGGCTCCCTTCTTCTTCTTCCCGGGGTTCAAATGTCAGCCGGTTCAAAGGTCACGTCGATCGACCGACATTCACCGCGGCCATTGTCTCCTTGCTAATCAGAGCTCCGACGCGACGCGACGCCGCGTGGCCAGCCATCGCGGACGCGATTTCCACGAATTTCCATCCTCCGCCACGCCATTGTCTCGGCCGCGAATCTTCTGCGCGCTATCGTCGCGTAAACAGCGATCCCCGCGAGCTAGAAGATTGCCAGACTCTACACGCGGAAAGTTTAATTGCAACCGTTGCGACCTGATCGACGAGGGCTAGACAATAGGACTCGCAGAGCGACTTCGCGCGACTTCCCTAACGTCTCAACTCTGACACGGAACGGAAGAACAATCGAGTTCACGAAGAAGCTCGTTCTTGGCGCGCGGACGAGGACTTAACACCTTTCCTAAGGGGTTATTATGCAATGAAATAGCAGCAAAAACGTTGGAAAAATTGGATAGATGCTTATTAAACGGGTCAATGGTTAGAACTGGCCTGTCTGTTTAGGGTCATGCAGGTTAAAGACGTCTCCAGAAAACGCGAGACAAAACGCAGGAGAAGGGATTGCCCTCGCAGCACATGGATGTAGAGTTTATTTTAGTATTTAGTTTTTTACTACAACAATATTAACACGTTCACTGCCATGGTGGTCATCAGTGTCCGGTGACACTAATTTTTTGAATTTATATTTGTTTTATTCTAACCATTTTTTGAAAATTTCAACAGCGTAAATAAATAAATAGACATTAATGATTTGCATCATTTTCTGATAAAACCGATATTGTTTGATAATTCATCATTGTATCGTAAAAATAATGGAAATTTTATCGTGCCCCCCTGAGCGTACCATATAGAAAGTGCGTGGCAGACAAAGTGTTAAAAACTATGTGTTTCACAGTTAAAAACTATGTAACATACATTGGATTCATACAAGTTATACCTCACGAGCAACGTAATCGTATAAATTTGAACACATACATTTACCTACTTCTCGAATCTAAATAAAACTATAGATGTTGCGATTAGTACAATAGGGGGTTGGAAGAACGAATGAAAAAATATTTTTCCTATCGACAATTGGGAGAAATATTTCCCCTTAACAATTTGACTACCATCTTGATAAAATTTCCAATATTCTTAAAATATAATGACGAATTATCAAACAATATGGCGAAAGAAGAAATGGTGCAAATTATTAATTTCTTCTATTCAAAGTCCTCTATTTATAACAAATATAACAAATATAAATTTAATAAATTAGTATCGCCGGACACTGGTGAACACCATGCCAGTCAACGCGTTAACCGAGTCAGCAGCTTCGAATACCGCGATACTTCTCGGCACCGTCCAAGAGGCTGCCATAGATTCTCCAGTACCGATGGCTATAGTCGTGGCAGGAAAAGTTCTCCGTTCGGAATTTCTCATGGACGCTGCGATTCCCGGCAGGACTTTCCTCGGTTTGATACCCTGGATCCTGTTTCCACACTGAGCTCTTGTTACGCCAGTCCACGCTTTGACGCCGTTTGTCAAACGACGCGACCTCGACTTTACGAGCAAACGGAGAAAGGCTGCAGCGACCTTTGCGTCGGCCATCGTTAACCTCCTTCCTCCCCGACCAATCCTCGTGCAACTCTAACCGAAATCGCGGTTCTGCATCCTCCCATTTCGACGGATTGCAGGACTGGGTGTCAATTATACCACGTTCTAGTTAGAAACGAGACCTTCGAGAGGAACTACTGTAAAATGTTCGAGATAGATCTCAGAGGAATTGGCAGATCGCATTGGCATCGTGGAGATCGCTGAGAATGGTTTCTTCCAGTGACTTTCGGGCTCGGATCGCTTCTCCGGACTCCATTCGGAGTGCCGTTTCACGAGACTGTGAGTTCAGCGAATCGCGAAATGGAAGGAAGCACGCGGTGACCCTGGCAGTCTCGGTTCAAGGGAAGGCAAAGATGTCACCGCGTCGAATGACCGGGTCGAATCCGCGGGCGTAGCTAGGGGCAGGCCAGGAGGTATTTACGTCGAGTGCGCGACCTCTGAAAATCCCTGTCTCGTACCTTGCATCCCGAGTATTCCCTTTTGCAGAGGGTCTTTGCAGAGACACCGGAGGAATCTCGATGTGTGCGAGAAGGGTTTCGGCTACCAGATTAACCCCCTCTCGCTACTGCGGGTGACTCTGTAGCCAGTGGCCACGAGACGTCATCTGCACACGACGGGTGACTATAGTCACTGGACACAAAAATTAAGACAAGTGCTCCCGTTTCGCTTAGCTGTCATCGCAAAGAATTGCAAACGCTATTGCGATGACTATAGTGACTATAGACATGAGACGCCATCTACACACGATGGGTGATTATAGTTACCGGCCACAAAATTGCGCCAAAGATTAGGAGAAGTGCTTCCATTTCGCTTAACTCTCTTCGCAATAAATTACAAGCGCTATTGCGATGACTATAGTCACCGACCACGAGACGCGATCTACACACGACGTGGTGGCTATAGTCACCTGCCACAAAAATTAAGACAAGTACTCTGGTTCCGCTTAGCTTTCTTCGCAAAGAATTGCAAGCGCTATTGCGATGGTCGGCTTTTCTCTTTCTTTTTCTCCTTTTTTTTTTTTTAAAACTTGGCTACGAATGCTAAAGACTACTAAGACTAAAGACTAAAGACTAAAGACTGTATGTTTCCACCCCTGACACGGTGCTTCGAGAAAAACTCCGCGGCGACGACCACCGTAGCGTAAGGGTTAACCCCTTGTGGAGGAACGCCGCATATGTGCGTTTGGTGAAAACAAAGTTGATAGGGCCGAGGAACTCATAAATGTGTCCCACGTAAACGCGTTGCTATGGTTGAGAAACGCATATATGCGCCTGTTGTTGGGGCCCAGGGATCGCACGTCCCAAGTTAAGCGGTGGAGTGTTTTATATCCTTATTGCCAGCATGGCTATGAACGAGAATCGCGTTTAAGTGGAAACGAGCGCTGCTAATTTTGAATGACTATCGCGACAGCGACTGGGCCCCACGGTACGGTTCACTCAAACCCCCTCCATCCGCAAAGGGTTAAACCGGTGGAACTTTTAGTTCAACCTTTCCCCGCGATCGGCGTGACAGATAGAAAAGTTCGGAAAGAATTTCCATGCCGTCATCAGGCTCGGTACAGAGGCTGGTAAACGGGCTTAGAGCGTTCACGCTTTAACCTTGAACGAATGGACTGGGCTAGAAAGTGTCGAACGGTGGCAAGCGAGCCTCGGATGACGAGCAACCGCGTGAAAGGATCGCGGAATCCGCGAAATTCCGCCGCGAGCTCGGTCGCACTTTCCACGCTCGCCTGGAAAGTGGGTGTGCATCGCGGATTAGCATGGGACGCGTAGGGTGGCGATCGCGGCGGAAAAGTGGGGAAAAAATGGGAATGCGGGACGGAAACGGGGCGGGGCGGACGCAAAAGGAAATACGCGGTAAGAAAGTCGACGAACGGCGCGATGTCCCGCGAAGAACACGTCCTGAATTAAGCGTTTTCACCGGCGCGATATTAAACTCGGTTCTCGGCCGGAGGATTCGATGGAAGGGGTCTTCCACAGACCCGATTCTACGGTTCGCGCCGGTTTTTGCGCTCTTCGATTCAGTTTGCGTTCGATGTGTGCTCGTTAACGAACGGATCGCGCTGAGACCAGAGAGTGCCGTGTTTCCGGTGGTTCGGTATACGTAGGAAGAACGTTCAGTGGATATCGTCTGGCAAGATGGAACTATTTTCCCTCGAATATTCAGATTATCGCGAATTATCTTGAATTTGAAAACTCGAAGGTAAGACACTCCCATTTACTTTTTATTCGAAATTTCGAATCGAGTTCTTATTAATTTTAAAATTTCTGAGAGGATGGTTCTATTATAGACGTAAAGAAATAATTTGCTATAGCACGTCTAGAGGAATCTTTTGTTAGGGTGGTTACACGATTGGAATTTCTAAGTTTCTCAATCTTTCTGGGCCTGTGTCCCCCTTTTGGACATCGATATCCTCTACGTCTCTCTTCCCACATTTTCTTCGTATTCTTCAGAAGCCTGAATTGCTATTGTTCTCCTCGTTGATCGTTCGACAACGTGAAAACGCTCTATAACTATCTACACGTATAAAGTAAATTTATTTTTATGAAAATCAACGCGTTTCACTCGTGAAGTTCGTGTATCCCAAGTACTCTCAAAAATTCGGCGTTGGGCCCCTTGCGAGGTCATTTGACACCTAGCAGAAAAATCCTGTTTTAAAGGGTACCGAAATCGACGTAATATTTCGATAATTCGCAATGGAAAGCGATAAAGTACGACAGTGCCGTATTTAGTGGCGAGATTTTAGGACCCTATTGAAATAAATCGGTTATACGCGGTATATTATCCCCAAAAACAATTCCCTAAAATATTCCAATGAAATTGAGCGATATATTTCTACCATCGCGTGTCGTCATGAACTCACTCCATCATACGTCTCCATCGCGTTCGTTTAAATTTTCCATTGAACCGTGATAATTCGAGAAGAAAGGAAAAATTCTCGCGGATCTCTCATCGGACAGAACTGGCTCGATGCAGCTTCAAACTCTCGCGATCGCCGAGAGCAGCGGAGGAACGAGGCGAAGCGATCGCGTGACACATTCTTGAAGCTAGTCGAGAAGACACGAGCGATTCGCGGGGAGAGCCGGTGAAAGCAGTTTTTCCCAGTAGCCTCCGATAAGCTGGGCGATTGCAGCGGAGATAAGGGATCGGCACGCGAGCAAATAATCCGTTTCGCGGGCGGATACGCGATTGGTCGACCGCCACTGCCAATGCCGCGCTAGCTCGCATATAGAAACGAGACCTTGCCTCTATCGCGAAAGGCGGGCCTGGGACTTTCACTTATTACGAGCGAATTCACGCGCTATGCATCTTTTTTTCTCTCCCTTGGCAATTAAGACGTGCGCGCTTGCGGCTCAAATTACCCACGCTGATTAGCCTCCAGGTGCTCTCGCTCCACCGAGTACACCGTGATATCGCTCGAGCCGCGATAGACGCGACTCTACTCGCTAGTCGCGAATCCGTAATCTCGACCATTTCCATAGAAATCGGTCGATGGGTGATTGATCGGTGATTGATCGGTGATTTCATCTATGGCGACCTTGAAAGATCGAGAGCGTTCGATGGCCAATCGCAAATCCGCAGGGGGACATGTGGATCGCGGTTCTAGAAAGATCGTACCCCCAAGAAAGAACAAAGACGATAGGATACACGCGTGTCAAGGTGCGGGTGCATGTGTCGCGGATGGAGATTCTGGAAAGCCCAGAATCATCGAGAGCGTTCCAGGACGCGTGCCCCCTGCGAAGACGAAAGACTATCCGGGTGCTCAGATGTAAAAAGTTAGCTTCCTATCGCTGGAGCAGTCAATTCTTCTAAATATGCAAGTTTCCGACGATCAATCGGTGATTTAATCGCGGGTTCCGACGACCGATTGGTAATTTGATCGCGGGTTCCTACGACCGAGTGGTAATTTGATCGTGTGTTCCTACGACCGATTGGTAATTTGATCGCGGGTTCCGATGACCAATGGGAGACTTAATCGTGGGTTCCTACGACCGATTAATAATTTAATCTCCGGTTCCTACGAATGATTGGTGATTTAATCGCGGGTTCCTACGAGCGATCGCGAATGGATCTCTTGGAGAAGCTAGTCCAGAGGTTGCAGCATCGCAAAATCGTTACCGATCGACCGATCGACTCTCGCAGATAGGCAGTGGCTGGAGGATAGCGAGGATAGTCAGGATACGCCGGTTTGCAAGGAAAGTTCGACGAAACGGAAGTTAGGAGAGCGTGGAGTGTTCGGCACAGATTCCCCAGCCAGCCGTCCGGCAACGGTACTCCGCTTCGTGTTCGTTAACTTCTATTGGCGAATCTAGCGGCGAACAGAGTCGGTTTGCGGCATTAATATTTATTTCGTCGGCCGTTGCAACCTCGCCAGATTCCAGCAGCAACGGCTAAGTAGGAGCGGATCGCTTTAATTTCCAGCATTGTTCCATCCTGCCGGCGTGCCGACCGCGATACGCGGGTTTATAGAGTTGTAAAGCGGCGGGATTTATTAACGAGTAACAACCTGTTACGTCCACTTCTCCCTCTGCTCCATTCCGGATCGCTCAACCTCGTCTATCGAGCACTGAAATTCCTCCGCCCGCTTCTGCTCCTTGCTTGCTCCGCCAGCACGTGTGACTACCGTTCGGCAAAGATCCACGGCGTCCAGAGGCGTGAAATTTCAGTCGAGAGGGCGGTCAGCTTCGTCTCCGACACGGAACAGGTACGCGTTCTAACACTCAACGTGCCTCAGCTTTGTACCTTTTTCACCGTTCCACGTTCCTACAGGTCCCTAGTATACTTCGAATCGAGGATCGGTATGCGGGTCTCGATTGATTCCCCGACACTCGGTAAAGATCGCGCGACTAGCTAACCGTGAAATTTCGCACACCGTTTTCTCGAAATACAATCGCGAGCAACGTGGATCGATCGATGGCGTCGCGATGCCATGCCACGCTAGAACCCTCCCGTGACGACGATCCGAAAAGCGTTCTGCGAACGGTCGCGCGGACACTGGCGCGCTTTCAGCCCTGGCAGCGTTTTATCGAAACGAATGGAGCGTTCCGCGTGGTTTATGTACGTTCCAACCGGAGTTATGCGTTTCTTCGGCAACCGATGGTAAACGTGCTGGCACGTAGCGGAACTTTGCCCCGTACGTGGTCCCTGCGCGCAGGAATCCTCGCCTCGAGTGTGTCTACGCCGGTGAACGCCTCCTGCCACGACGGCCCGACCTGCCGCACGCGCGTGCATCCTCGTGCAAACGCTCGCGACCATCTTGGTCGAAATTAAAGGAAAATCTGCGTGAAAAATCTAGGCAACCTTTCCCGGGGAACCATACTCGTTCGTTACGGTGTTCGGATTTTATCTGGCCGGTAAAGAGCGTGGTACGTTTCTCCCGCGGGAGATACGGTATGCGACGACAGCTACAGGAATGTAGCGAATGGCTAATAAATCGGATTCGCGCGGCGAGTACGAAGCACGAGCGTTATTGTGAAAGACGTCGTTACGAGTTTCTCCTATTCTCACGACTCGTCCCACGACCGCACCTTTCGGGTCAATTTTCACGCGTTCACCGTCTCTCAGCTGACTCCACTGGCTTTTCGCGAAACTCTCACTCGTTCCTGGCGCACGTGCGTCGCAACGGCCACGCTTTGGACTACAAATTAGTAGCCGCGTCTTAAACGATCTCTCCCGTTCGCTGATCGTTCGTAAATTATCGCTACTTATCGATAAGATTCCGGATACCTCTTCCACTGCTCGACTCTCGGGTACTTGACCCAGTTCCACCTAAATGTAGCTCACGATCACCTGATTTCCTCGAGCGTGCACTCGCGTAACCCTACCGTGCGTACACCGCGCGGAGAACAATATCCCATAGAGCGGAAGGAGTCCCGGGAACGATTCTCATTAACCCAGGTCGCGGTCCCAAACGATCACCCCGTGTACGAACATCAGACACGCTCGCGAGGAAAACCTCGTGGGACGCTGAGCGTGGCCGGCTTTATGGTATATTGGTCGCGCGCGGGAACCAGGATGGCGAAGGTGGTCTCGGCTGAAAATATAAATCCCGGCCGAGAGATTCGTTCCGTTTCGTTTCCGTGGCGCGGAGGTTCGTGCAGGGGAAGTGCGGAAGGCTGTGAATGCGAAGAGGAAACGCTGCCACTGGTCTGGTCGACCGTGTGTATGCGAATGAACGAGAACGAGCGGAGGCATTGACCTCTTTGGCGACTCGCACACGCGTGCGCGCCTGTCACACCGCACGCGTGCGAATCGCGCGTTCTCTGGCCGCGCCGAGCCGAGACTTTCTTTGTTTTTCTGCCACGCTGTTTTTCCCGCTCCGAGCGTGTTATTCCGTTCGATATCGGTCATCGTTGGATAAATAAAAGTGGAAATTCCCGCTATCTTTTGTCCGACGCGAGATACCGACGGTAACTTGCACGGTACGTCGCGTAGTAGCCGAGATGGCGCGCGTGAGTTCCGCGCGCGACACTAGCGCTCGCGTTTAAATTCCGAATCATCGGCACGCCTCGTCTGGCGCGAAACGTTTCCGGGTACGATACTCCGTTCTCGGATCGGTTTTTGCGGCTTCGCGCCATATCCCGTGCGATCGAGGCTTCGCGCAAGGCAACGGCTGAATCGCCTTGAAAGTTCGAGCTGAAAAGGTTACGCGTAGGTTTCGCGTTAACGTTGGTCAGGGATACAGCAACCTTTCGTGTCGCATTCTTTCGTCATCGCCACGCGGACCCGTTCGCCATCCTTCCAGCCCATTACCTCTAATTACCCCGGTCGTTATTTTACGAGCCACCGAAGCAACTTTAGGGTTCCCCGAAACGGTTAATCGACAAGCTCTCGGCTCGCGTTCTGCCACTAGTTTCTAGTTATTAAACCCGCGATTACCAGGCACTTTCTCCCGTTCGGCATACCTTCCCACGTTCTTCGACCCAAGAACGTGGTGCAAGTCTCGCCGATATTCGCGCGGATAATGGGAAACGACCGGAAGTCGGGACGCCTGGCAGCCACAGGCCGTTGCGCGACTTTGACTCGGTTTTTCCGACGGATCGTGACGAAATCGAGGTGATACGCACGGAAGAGGATCGGATGTTGGAAGTTGCCCCGGTTAATTAGCACGACCGGTCGGAAACTGGGCGAAAAGTTAGTGGGTATTTCGCGGATATCGGAATTAGTTGGCCGCGCGGTAACGCAGAATCGAGAACGACCTCATTAGGCGGCCGTTTCTTCTAGCAGGTAATTAAACGCGCGAAGGAAAGGAAAAACTCTGGCCGCGGGTGCATCGGTCGCGAAGTAGGGCTTCGCATTAATTGTATCGCGCCTCGTTAGGTCGTCCCAGAACGGGTCGAGGCGTTTCAGACCGGGCTAGGGAACGACGCCGTGCGCCCGATAGCCGGGAGAAACAGAGAACAGAGAACAGAAAGAGGGGGAGAGAGACGGCGAGAGAGAAAAAAAAGGAGGAAACCGGGTCCGGAGACCTTGTGCTCATTGCCACGGCGGATCGACTCCGGAACACGGGCATCACGTGCTCGTACAGCACCGAGAGAGAGTTTCGACGATCCTAGAAACCCTGACACGCCGGTCGGGCCTAGTTTTTTCGCAGACCAGACGAGCCTTTGCCTTTCTTTCGTTCCGCGGCAGCTCCTTCCGCGAAGAGCAGTTTCTTCCAGCGGATAGGGTTATGCCGCCACGATAATACTCGTTCGCCTCCGAGGAGACGAGCTTTCCAACCAGATCGGTATCCGGAGTTTAGGTCCAGGTCTGCCCACGTGTCTAGCGGAACGATCGCATCGTGAAAGCACGTATCGATAGCGTTTTATCGTTATTTCTAATTATTCGTCGATATACGAGCGATACACAAGCTCAATGACCGAATGTGCTCCGCTCGAATGCACAGTGCTTCGAAAAAACTGTTATAGCTTCACGGTTATGCCAACGAGGCTGATACGTGCTTCTTGTTTCATCCGTTGCCAACGAATTCTCAAACAGTCCGTTGTTGATCGAAATCTCAGGAAAAAGAGCGTTTCTCGAGATAGAGATAGTCCTCTTTTCCGATTGTCCCATTTTTATAGTTATAGCAGAGGAAATAACTATACAAATAAAAATAACTATATATATAGCAGGGAAAATATCTGGGTTCAGCAAACGAAACAAAGTTCCAACTCCTGAATAGCAAACCCTGTGAGCGAGAACAACTCGGAGCCGAATTGCTCGTCACGCAGACGTCTGGTCCGAGGATGACAAATGATCCTTTATGGGAAGCCGTTCGAAGGATCTCCTAAGAGAACAGTCTTACGAAGAAGTAGAAACCTCGAAGAGAGGCCAAAAGCGATAAATCCTAAAACAGATCTTTTTCAAGCGGCGTGATTCATCGGCGAGTAAAAAGCGCCGTTTCGAATATAGCGTACACGTGTCGCGAAAAGATGGTGTCGGCGCGAGGCCAGAAAGGAACGAGATAGCGAAGGGATATCGGAAAGCGGATCGAGACGACTCCAGAAGCGGATGACACAGTAACCGGGTCCAGTTTTTTCGCGACTCTCACGAAACCTGGTCTCAGGCCGCGGAACTGGCGTGGTGAACCGCGAGAGCCCCTCCTGGAACCGCGCCGTTTCCGGGATCGGCGTGCGCGCGGACGATCGCGATGGCTGTTCCGGCTGCGAGCCTATCCACGCGCCCAGCCGCTCGCGGATCGAGGACAGCCAAGCTACCGGTCGTCTTCGACCAATTAGAAATTCGGTCGCGGTTCCGCGAACTCGGATTTTCAGAATCCTGCCGCCTCCGGCGCTTCCGTGCGCTTTCTTTCGCCTAACAAGCGCGGCATTTCACGCAGATCCGCGAAAAATAATGCCATCCAATTGAATTCCCTCGATTCGCCTGCTGCATCGCCGTGTTAATCTCGGTGAAATTTTGCCAGCCTCCTGAAAAATTCAACGGATCTCTTAATCATCGCTTAATCGCGCCGCTCATGAATTATTGAGCAGGCTTACGAATCCGTGTAGTGGACACGAGTAGCCGCGCGAGTGGGACACGAGTGGGTGGAACTGGGATTTGCCTTCTTCTCGATCTCTCGCGATCGCGAGAAAATCGCGATCTCTTCCGCTTTTCTGTTACCTGCGACGTCGATCGATAGCTCGATCGAGACTAGTAATACAGATGAAGATTATTGAATCGCAATCGCATCGGTTTGCTTCGAGTTTGGGTCAGGATTTCGAGATCCATCGTTGTCGCGAGGTTCCATCATCGTAGCGACATTCCACCATCGTCACGACGTCCCACCATCGTCACAACGTTCCACCGTCGTTGCGACATTCCACCATCGTCACGACGTTCCACCATCATCGCAAGGTTCCACCGTCCTCGCAAAATTCCACCATCGTCGCGAGGTTCCACCATCGTTGCGAGGTTTCACCATCGTCGCGAGGTTCCACCGTCGTCACAACATTCCACTATCGTTTGACATTCCACCATCATCGCAAGGTTCCACCGTCCTCGCGAAGTTCCACCATCCTCGCGAAGTTCCACCATCGTCGCGAGGTTCCACCGTCGTCACAACATTCCACTATCGTTGCGACGTTCCACCATCGTCGCGACGTTCCACCGCCATTGCGATGTTTCAAGTTGCACCGCCGTCGTGAATTTCCACCATTGTCGCAAGGTTCCATCGTCGTCACGACATTCCACCATCGCCACGACGTTCCACCGACGTTCCACCGACGTTCCTTTGTCGCACCGCTCGCGAGATCTATCGCGGTCATCGTTCCCTTCCGGTCCAACGTCGCGGCCACGCGAAAAAACCTCCCCGTCATCCTGTTCTCCCGATATCTCGTGACAACGGTTACAATTCCGCAAAGAGAATTTCCTCCCGCGTATTGTTTATTCGGCTATAGCGCGAGTCCGTGAAATCGGTGGACGATTCTCGCCCACTTCGATTCGCAGCTGCTGGCGAGAAAGAAAGATCAAGGCTGATCCCGCGGAAGAAAAAGGAGTTTATCGGGCGGACGAAATAAATAACGGGAAACGAAAATAGTTTGTTCGTCATCGGTGGTAGGCGAGCGTGAGCCCACGAAGACACAAAGAGAGACGGTGACCAGTCGCCAGATAAACGAGAATACCCGTATCGGACGTTTTGTTTGAGGAACACGGCTGTTGCTATCGAGTCACGTGGGCTCGTCGTTTGTACTAGATAAAGAAGACCGGAGGGACGAAGTCGAGGAACGATAATTAATTCCGTACCATCGATCCCCGGAATACTCGTACAAGCGAGAGCGGACACTGCTCGGAGAACGAAAAGTTTCCGCTGGAAACGCGAGTTTAACGTGTGACTTTATTAACCACTGGCTCCGTATCTCTTGGATAAACCACGAACTCGTTGAAAGTCGAGCCGAATTCAGAAGTCTCACGGTAGCGAGGAAACGAGGGGACTTGGAGGGTTCGCGCGGAGGAAACGGTCGCCCATTTTGGAGAACGCGCGGAGACCCGATATTTTTATCGGTGTTAAGAAGCCAGGGGAGGAGAGGCCACGAGTCCCACTTAAAGTCGACGGTTTAAAGAACACTCGAGGCATCCGGCATGTTCTCGGCCCCCAGACGCGAGAAACGCTTTTTTTCTGGCGTTTCTGCGATTGAACCGCGTCGCGCGCTCGTCGCGATGCCACGGGAAAGGAAATAAAAATCCATTGTGCCGCGTCTAGCACCTCTCTATTGTCTCTCCACGCGTCGGCCGCTTTGTTTCGCGGCCGGGCTCTTCTCATCTTCCTTCCATGCTCCACGGATCGCGCTTTCGCCGCGTCCTAACGTGGTAAACATCGAACGTTTCGAAAAATTTCCTCGAGATTTCCACGAGATTTCCACGAGATTTTCTCCAACATCCGCAAGTTTCCTACCCAAGAACGTTCGTGTCCTTTATTCTCGTTCAACGCGAACGAGGTGCACAGCAAACGTATTAAAAGTACCAGCCGCGTTCGTTTCTTCAGCATCCGCGAAGACGGCGCGTGCAGGGGAATAAAAGCGGGCGCGTTTCACATTTTTACGACTCGCGGCACGAAAGTTCTTTCATTTGCAACGGCTCATATTCCTCGAGCTGATTCCTCAAAAGCTCGCGGGTGAAAGAACCGCTTTCCACGTACGTCGACTCGAAGCAACTCGCTCGGTTGGATCCAATGCGTCGCTGAAGATTCGAGCAGCAACCGGAGTTGCACGTGGAGTACCCGATCGGAGATGATATCGATACACCGGTTGGGAAATAGAGAGTCGCATGCGCCTACTTGGCCGCGCGACGCGTATAATCTCTCTCGAGGAAAAAAGGAAGAACGAGGATCGGAGAAGCAGGTGACACACCTCGATTTGCCCACGCGCGATTAGCCGGCGATTTACAGGCAGACGGCACAGATGATGTCGTAGATTTAAGGTTAAAAGACACGGAGCTTGCGTATTCGGTGAGACAGTAATTTTAATTAACCCACTTGCATCCAAATCCACGACTGTCGTCTATCATCGAATGTGGAATAATCTTGTAGCAACCATTATTCTCACCCTCGTCACTAGATGGATTCCGACTTCGAGGGCTTCTATTGCAAGTCCTCGGAAAACCTCCAAATCCTGTACATATAACTTCTCGACCTTCCAATAGTATCCCGGTCTAAGCAGTGCCTGTTAGGGTAGCCTTAATGATGAGTCCACTAGCAGACCCCGGACGAAATGCACCCCTTCTTTTCCTTTCGTCCTTTCTAACACCACACGAGGATATCTGCGATCAGCTGACTTCATACAACCATGAGGTGGACTCCCTACAATCTGCGAGCTGACTCTTTTCCATTTCCAGTTGCCGAATATTCTTTATATGCAACAGATCACGTTTGATCCCATTTGTAAGCATTTCATCTACATCGGTTCATTATATTCTTGACAAGCTTTACTTTTATCGCGAATATCTTTTTAACTGTCATTACGAGCAAGTGCTGATACGCGCAATGACGTGGGCCAGTTGTCAGTTGAACGTCACTGATGCCTGAATATAGAGTCTGCAGTCAACATAGAGTCATCTTAACTAGAGTCACGATGCAAATGGGTTAAGAATAGGAAAAATAAGGAATTGTAATACAATTATAGAGTGAATTGGTCCAATGTTTGGAACCATGGAAAAAATTAAAGCTCGACCCATTTCGTTCGAAGAATATGCGACGAAGAATGACAGGTAACTGAACTGCCAAGAGTCAAAAAAGAATAAACAGTTGGTTCGTTATAACTGTCAACTGTTTATATCGGTTTCATGCTAGGGCTTCAAACGTCGGAGACCATTTGAATACCAAGCGGTCATTTTGCGCTTCATCTGTTTCGCTGGAAGAGTGACAGCCTCTAGGCTGCCAAGCCTACAATCGCGACACGCTCGGTTTCTGACAATGCATGACTTTATAGTTCCGTTTTAGGTAAATTAAAATAAAATTGGAGTAATATTGCACTGTGTAAGTGTACACCTTTTTATTTTCATAAACAACGGATGTGACTACTTATGCCCAGGGTGATGTCACAATAATACTGAACTGAAAGAATTACAACCTGTCGCATATGGCAGAAAACAGAGCTCCTTGGCATTTAATATTGCACTGTGTAAGTGTACACCTTTTTATTTTCATAAACAACGGATGTGACTACTTATGCTCAGGATGATGTCACAATAATACTGAACTGAAAGAATTAGAACCTGTCGCATGTGGCAGAAAACAGAGCTCCTTGGTATTGTTTGATCGGGGAATAAAGCGTTCTTTGACACTTTTGAACAGGGAAACAGCAGAGACCCGTACTCAAACGGTTAACCCTTTCTGTACGGAGGAGCTGGCCGCGCTTATACATTCGTGGTAGGAGGAAGTTTTCCACAAGAGTGGTGGCACTGGAAGCCACGAAAACGTGTTTTGCGGTATTCATAGAAATCTCGAGCGTGATTGGCACTAAACTTTTCATTCGGACAGCGACAGTCATCGGTGACGTTTCGTGGATGCTGGCAATAGGCGACGGTAGTACCCAGAGAACGTTTCATGGCCGCCGTCATTGGGCGGCAGTGGTACCGAAAGGGTTAAGACAAAAGCGACAATGTATAATTAACGTATAACGTTGTCTTTGAACGGATAATTCGTTTCGCAGCTCGAGGATCGTTTCCCTTTTTATCCGATCCGATCTTCGCTCGCGCTGCACGCAGAATTCTCGTTTTCTCGGGGAAAAGCGTTAATTCGTTTGTTCTGCGGTATCGATGGTGGCTCGTAACGGTGACCACGGCGTGGAACGGGACCAGACACGTAAGATCGCAGGGTTACGAGGGAAAGTCGACGGTACGCATCACCTACGTGTTGGCTTCGCGCATTCTGGCTCTCAAAGTGAAAGAAGCTGCCGTTAAAAATGCCTCTCGGACGAGGAAACGGCGCGTGAATCGTTGTTCGAGATACACGGCGTGTGGCGCCAGGGTCTGTCGATATTTATGGGAAATATGGCGCGCGGATCGCGAATTACGTTTCTCGGTCACGTCGGCCGCGGAAGCAACAGAGTGGTCCTCGGTATCCGCGCTGGATGTACGACCGATGCAAACGGCCCCGAAGAGAAATGCACTCCGGGCTTTAAGTTTATTCGAACAACGATGAAGAACGAGTTCCCGTGTTCCCAGTTTTCGTTCTCGAAAAACTTCCCCTCGAGTTATCGCGTTAATTTCTGCCCCGTAGTCGAAGAAACGCTCGGGACTCCGTGCACCCCGACTAACGAGAAAAATTCGTAATAAGAGGCGGAGAATTTCAGGACCACCGAGCGCATTCCACGGAGACAGGACGCGCTGCGAACTTTTAACGTACAGCTCGCATATTTCATCGAACCTAGCCTCCCTCTCGGTTTCACCGCGCGTGATCGATTCAGAGCCGAGTCAGCCCGCAACTTTCGCGAATCTCCACTTTGTCTTTCTCCGACCTATACGTATTCCAACCCGTAATTTCTCCGATCGAGTTAAACGCTTCGTCCCCGAGCTTCGCACCCTCTTTGTCACCCTTCTTCACCCTCCCGTTCGGTTTAAGGGGTGCCGGTACGAAGAGCCCGTATTTACGACGCGAGAGCAGGCGTACAGCGACCTGTGAAGTTTGACACCTTATCCTAGAAACGCGGCAGAGTCGTTCCACGGCTTTACGACCCTCGGTTATCATCGTCGCTCCTCTTCCCGCGCTTCTGCGAATTTACGAGTGTCCATTGGCCCAGTCGTCGCGTCCTGGACCCCATCTCTGTGGCACCGCGAAAGGCAGAAGTCCATCAAGTCCGTCATCACGTCCCTGGTTGTCGAAGCAACGCGAATTTCGTTCCACGAAGCTCGACGGTGGGTGGTTCTACTCCTGGTTGCGAAACTTGAGCAACCAGGCAGGATTTTTAGCGTCGTTGGATTACGAGGCTCGGCCGGGGGAACGGTCACAACCTCGCCACGAAATTATGTAACTCTTCCTGGCCGACGAGGCGCGGGCAATCGAGCGTAGTCGTATCGCGGATCTACGCCGGCTGCGGAACCGTTTTCATTTCGATACCACCGAACCAAGCGTTGGATAATAAAAACCGCTCCTTTCACGACGCGGCCGTCGCGTAAAAACCGCAATCTCCGATTGATCCGCGATTCCCTTGCCGGCCTCCGCGGCATTTCGCTTTCCTCGACGCTTCAACGCTCGCTTCCCTGTGTCAACCTTCACGCGAGAACGCGTATCGTATCCGATAACCACCGTCTTTTTTCCACTTCCGATGCACGCGAATCCCCGGGTTTACAATGACCCGCGAAATTGTTTGCGCTGCCGCGTGTCGCGCAAAAAGAGTGACGTCATTTGTTGCCGTGATCGAGTCTTTACGTAACGAGTGCTATGGAATCGTTTCGAGCGTTCGATTAAACGCCTGCATCGTTAGCGCCGAAATAAGCCGGCGTGCTAGTACCATGGAAAAACGCGAACCGTTGCCAACGGGAGCGTGGTTAATTCTCGAGAATATCGCGAACTCGGGTAACAAAGGTTTTTATCACGAAGAGACATCGACGAGATGTACGAGGTGGAGGGGTGGATGGGATACCTGGGCAAGAAAAATTCGAGGAATGGCCGCAGAGTGGCTAGACCAAGAGACTAGGCGAGGGTCCGACAGGCAAGAATAGCTCACGATCGAACGCTTTCTCCCAGATGATCTCACCGCGTGGCATTTCGAGCCGGGGCCATCAAAGCCAGCGTTTCTTCCCGACGTTCACCCTCGCCAGTGGAGGCTGGCTCGATTAAAACGAACTCGCGGCTGAGAGCAGTATCGTTTGGCCAGAGCGGCTCGCCGTGTTATGTAAATCAGACGAGGGACGAGCGTGTGTGCAGTCGAAAGGGTTTAGGGTCGTTCGCTTTTTCGTTCAGCGGCCACCACCGCCACCACCACTGCCGCGGAGAAGCGAGGCAGAGGGTGGATTCCGTGGTTCGGGATGCTTTTGTCGGGCCGCGTATCTGCTATCGAATCTCGCGTCCGACATCGCGGGATAAAATACACGGGCGCGGAGTCCGGGCACTGGTAAAAGGAGGTGTGGTTATGGTCGGAGCCGGTCGACCTCGTTTAGGACCGGTAAAGGCATAACACGAACACACGGCCAGGCTGACGCACGCACGACTTTACGAATCGACCGGCGGTTGTCCCGGCGAGTTTCAGCCTAAGAAAACGCACCGGAGTTCGAAACGGCCGAGAACGGCCATCGTGAGAAACACAGGCCGGAGTCGGACTCGAAACAGCAGCGAGGGGTTCGAGCCGATCGAGGGGGACCGAAAGGTCGCGGAAGAACGAGCAAAGAACGAGCAACGATCGATCCATCGATGGAAAAGCGAACGCGCTTTCATTCATGCCACCTTGCCCGGAACGCGGCGACCTTCCACGCGTGATTGACTGACATTTCGAGCGGTCCCAGGCAGTCATTTGCATAGCAGGAAATTCTGCTTCGATTCCTCGATGGCTCGTCACGGGTTCGAGACTTTGCTAACGCTCCGCGATTGCACTTTCCTTTTATGGTTCAAGGTTTGGGGACGAACTTTCGAGGACTCGGGAGTTTGGCAAATTCTGCAGAATGCTCGGCTATATTTGCGAGTTTGATAGCCTTTAGTAACTAGAAGGAAAGAAAGGTACTCGCCGAGATTACCGTTTTCTCATTGGCACTTTGTTACCCCAACTTTACGCCAATTGCTTCACGACGGGAGTAGAGTGCACGAAGTTGGAGGTTATGGTGGAATTTGGTAAGGAGTTACTTAGCTCCAGTGTATTATTTTATGATTCCGGCTTCGCTACCGAAGATTTAAGCGGCCTACAGACGCCGATACGCTTCGCGACGCATCGATACGACTGATGGGTTTGAGTTTGGATCAACAAGCTTACAAACGACGAAGCAAATTACGATCACTCGTATATATCGTATAACATGCAGTTTCGGTTTATATTTTGTAAAAGACACGTTTTAAAATGTTTTACTATTTTCCAGCTCCAGTATCGGTTAATTATGACAAATATTCGTTTCGAGGTAAAATAAATACAATTATTTTACGTATTCCGGATTAAATTCGGCGCGTGGCTATTAGCTCGTTACCATTTCTTAAAGATTTCTCGTTGAAAAATAATATCGATTACTAGGTCTCATCATTAAGAAATGGCAACGCCTAGAGATTCGAAATGTCCTTCTGTAATAATTAAATAAATAAATGAAAAGTTATTTCGATCCACAGATGAAATATAAACTCGACGATGAAATAAACAAAATTCTTCTCAATGAAGTAATTAAATAAATAAATAAATTGTTTCGACCCAACGATGGGATATAAACAATCAAATGATAGAATAAAAACAAATTCTGTCAAATGAAATTGTTAAATAAATAAATAAATAATTAAAAAATAATTATCGAATTATTAAGAGGGGTGGAGTGGACAGTAAGCATGGGCTGACCAATGGTCTAGCCGATGACCACCGACCACCCCAATCCCATTTTCCACCCACCCAGGAGAAAATTTAGATGTTACTTATCCGAAGTCAGATCGACAAATGACTCGATCATCGATCGCGCGGCCCTTATATAGCCGGCGATCGTCCGAAGATCGCCGAAAGTTCACGATCCTTACCGATTCCTCTGATAATTATTATTCCATTATAACAATTAATAATTCGCAATTTTTTTTTTTTATTTCTCCTATCAAATATTTTTTCAGGCTTTCAGGCAATTCGTTATTAACAATATCGATTTGTTATTAACAATAAATCAAACAATTTACACGATTCATATTAATTACGAGTATAGTGACGCTTTCGTGGTACAAATTTTTACGATACAGATACACCACTATCGATCACAGGTAGTACGTTAATTCCAGAAAATAAAAAATTAAAGTAAAAATGGATTAAAAAACGATTAATAAAGAAAAACGAGTTTTATAATAGTCGATCGAACCCATCAGTTGTATCGATGCATGCAACGCGAAATGCATCAGCGCCTGCAGGCCGGTTCGCGTAAAAAAATGTACCACTGGAGTATTGCAGCGGTTATGATTGGGACCGGAGTTACGACGAAACTTAACAAGCGGAAGAAAAGCGTACTTCTCTGAATTATCTTTCTACGATTGACACTTTGTTACCGAAGCTTCGCCACGGACATTTCGCTGAAAGAGTAAAGAGCATAAAGTAGAGGTTACGTCCGCGGTTATGACAAGATACGGTAACGAGAGGAGAGGAATACTCGTGAAGATTATCGTCCGAACGAGGTGCACTTCGTTACCGGATGTTTACGTGGCACGGTTTACGAGTAGAGCAAAGTGCGCGAAGTTAGCTGGGACGCGAAACCGTACACGGTTTAACAACGGTTTCCAACGCGTGGATTACTGTTAGGCAGCGGGGAAACCGCGAGTGCTCGCGACGCTAACGATCGCGGGTGGCGCAGAGGAACGACTTCCGGTCCGCGGAAAACGTCGGCTGTCCCTTGCCGCTTTAATTTCCCGCTCGAACCATAAATCCCGCAGAGCCCTAACCACCGCGATAAGCATCGTGGTCGCTCCGTCGCGTCGAACCGTTCTCGAAAAGGAAATCGATCGAATTATCGCGAGGAGTAATATTCGTAACGATGAACGAGCTCGATCTTTCGCGCGATTTTTACACAGGCCATAAAGTTATCCCCGATACGTATAACCGCGCTGGCTATCGTATCCTAGATCTCGATAAATATAGTTTACGAGGCTAGGTTAAGCAATTTACGTCGCTGGGCTAAAAATCACGCGGCGCCATTGCTGCGGATAAATATTTATTCATGCAACGCGCGCGTTCCAGCGTAACTTCATTTTCAGCGATGGTATCGCCGTGTCCCGCGGAAAGCCCTTCGTTTTTACTAATTACCTGGAATTCCCAGCAGCCAGCGGTGCAAGGGCACGTTCCAATTGCGACGTAATCCCCGCGCGCGGGTAATCGGGTTGATCGCGCGCGAAATCCGGAGAATAACATTAACCGGACAACGTTAGCCGAATGGCGGGGAAATATCGGCGACGTGTTCGTAAACGCGAGTGTGGACACGCTTTGTTCAGCGCGCCGGCTCGTCGCCGGTCGGGTGCTAAACGCTTTTTAAATAAAAGCATCGGTAACCGCGCCGGCATACTAAACGCGTCACCTTGAAGCGTCACGCAGGAATTTAGCCAGTCGCAGACCGCGCCGCTGTGCGCCGAGAGCTCGTCCGCGATGCAAAGCGTGCAGCTGCGCCCGAGCTCGGCGCCGACGCAGCCGATTACGCCGTATCGACGCTCGGCAAAAATTCGAACGATTATAGTCCTACTCCCGGTTGCTTACAGTCCATCGAATTCGGAGAATCTCTCTCGCGTGTAGAATTTATGTTCGTATAGTCAGCGACACTCGATAGTTGCTTTGTAATTTCGTAGTCGTTTCGTAGTCACTTTTACGATCGGTTGTAGTCGGTTCGTTCTGTGCCATTCCGTACTACCGGTTCAGAAAGGTAATCTAGTCGGGAAAAGTTGAATCGTAGTCACTGAACTATGGACAGTCGATCAACTGTGCACCCAGTGACCCCGTCTCGTTACGAAGTTCCGAGAATCATAGTCCTATCTGCAGTCATTTACAGTCGAATAATCGAAGTTTGAAATTTCATACTTTATAGTTTTATAGTCATTGTCATAGTCGACTGACTTTATAGACCAACTCGGTTAGCTAACAGGGAAAATCATTCGCGATAAAACAATTTCGAAGAATCGATTATAGTCGCATCTTCAGCTTTCGGACATTGTGTGGAGCCTTTCAATTTCGAAAAGTTCGATAATAGTCACCGAACTATACGCAGTCCATCAACTCTGCACTCAGTGAGCCTGTCCCGTTATGAGAATCCGAGAATCATAGTCCTACCTCTCGTTATTTATAATCGACCAATCGGAATATGATTTTTCAAATTTTGTAGCTTTATAGTCATTCTTATAGTCCACTGATCTCATGGATGAACTCAGCTAACTAGCCACGAAAATCATTCGCGATAAAATAATTTCAAAGAATCGATTATAGACGCATGTCCAGCTTTCGGACATTGTGTGGAGCCTTCCAATTTCGAAAAGTTCGATGATAGTCACTGAACTATACGCAGTCCATCAACTCTGCACTCAGTGAGCCTGTCCCGTTATGAGAATCCGAGAATCATAGTCCTACCTCTCGTTATTTATAGTCGACCAATCGGAATATGATTTTTCAAATTTTGTAGCTTTATAGTCATTCTTATAGTCCACTGATCTCATGGATGAACTCAGCTAGCTAGCCACGAAAATCATTCGCGGTAAAATTATTTCGAGGAATCGATTATAGTCGCATCTCCAGCCTTTCAGCTTTGAAAAGTTAGATATAGTCACTGAACTATGCGTACTCGAACAACTTTGCACACAGTGAACCCGTCTCGTTATGGGAATCCATGGAACCTAGTCGTGCCTATAGTCCTTTATAGTCGACTAATAGGAGTCCGAAATTTCCGACTTTATAGCTTCATAGTCATTCGTATAGTCCACTGACCTCATACACGAACTCGACTAGCGTGCGGCGATTATAGTCGTTGTATCTTCAGCTTTCGGACTTCGTACAGACTCTTTCAGGTTTGGAAAGATGAATCATAACCAGTGAACCGTGCATACTCGACCAATTATGCACCCAGTAACCCCGTCTCGTTATGAGAATCCGAGGATCCTCGTCCTGCCTGTAGTAGTTTATAGTCTACTAATAGGAGCCTGAAATTTCCAACTTTATAGCTTTATAGTCATTCGTACAGTCGGTTGACCTCATACACGAACTCGACTAGCGTGCAGCGAATCTCATTTCTGATAAAACAGTTTCGAAGAATCGATTATAGTCACGGTATCTTCAGCCTTTGGACATTGTACCAGAGCCTTTCAGTTTCGAAAAGATGCACGTTCGGTAAACGGAATAACGCGTTGCAAAGTGTGCCAGCGTTTCGACCTATTGCGCAACGAGCCTATTGCCCGTTCCATCTCAGAGCGTCCTTTATCCCCGAAAAGCGGCAATTAGAAAGCAAGGCGGCTAGCTATCGCGCGGAGTACATCGTCGGCGAAGGCGACGCTCGGTTGACGCTCGCGCGCGCGCGCGAGGAAGCCCGATTACGAACAAATTGCCCCCGAGCACGCCGCTACGAATTACGAATCGCTGCGTTATTGCTTAATTCTTGCCTCGAATTAGGGGTGTCGATGATTCCGCAACCGACGCGCACGCGACGGCGCGTGCAATTACCAGCGACGATATCGGCCGCTGGGTAATAATCGTGGCAACGATCGCGTGCCGGTCGCGCTCGCGTGAAAAATCGCGCGAGCCGAAGAGGAATCCGCGCTTCGAACGAATCGCGGGATTCCTTGTTCGTTTCCCCGGGAAACGCGACGTTTCTTCGAGCGCTATTTCATCGTCGGGGTAACCAACGAAAGTTAAACGCAGCCAGTCGACACGAAGCCGCGAATTCCAAGCGGAGAATCCTCTTACGCGCGCGCGACCACTTATCTGCCCTCGAGATCGTGTATCGCGACGCTGCTCCGGCGCAGCGTTTTCCTTGAAACCAGCCAGCTGCGGCAACGATCGTGTGCCGAGTGTTCGTTCACGGATCGCTGAAAGTCTGAAAGCTAGCACAGGCCGGTTCCGATCCTCCAAACGCTCGCCAGTTCCTTCGTCTCAGCGTCGCGCTGCGCCGGACCCTTGTCCGCTCGCGATCGCGAACGTGCCTTATTTTTCTCTCGTTGCCAACTTGCTCGGGTGCCGTACTTCGAGTCGCTGCGCATTCAGCTTTTCGCCAACGTGTTGCCTAATAACTCAAGCATAGTGTCACGTTCTTATATTTTACTTATTCGAAGAAACAACGCGTGATTTACGCTTGCAATTGCTGTAAAATTCTGACATGTCACGATCGCAGGTTCTGTTTCTTCTGTACACCGTTCGTTGTAAAATACATGTACGTATATGGAACGTTTTCCATCGCGTTCCACTACTACAGTTATACAGATGTCCCAGATGAGAATCTTCCTCAGGAGCCGCTTCGCAAATAGAGTCTCGGTATTTCCCGAAATCTGTGAAAACGCGTTTTAGCGCAACGCTCGACTCGTAGACGACCTTCTTCTTGATTCCGCGGCGAATCCTCGAGCTTCTAAGCGACACGCAGCACCGTAAACACGGACCGAAACGCACTCGGGGTCCCTTTGTTCCCGCGTCAAAGAGCGGTCGCGGTTGACAGCTCGATAAGGGAAGCGGTCTCGTTAATTGGCCACGACGCGAGCTAATTTCGGCTGTTTTGCGGCATCCGTTGATCCGCGTTTTCCATTCTCGTCGCGTGTATTTTTTAACGAAACGCTGGACGGGCACGTATCGGTAATTAATCGTGCGCAATCAATGGGGCGGGGGCGGAATTTCCGCGCGTTTGTACTTTAATTTTATCGGAAACGAGTTCGAACAGATGAAAAGCGATTGATCGTCCATATAATCTCGCCGTTTGCACGCGCCAGCCTCAATTTCCACCAGCACCGACATCATCGGCATCGTTTCCACGCTCGTAGAAATTTCGACAAACTCGAAACGGGGTTGGATTATTTCTCCCTGCTATTTTTTCCTCTTCCATCCCCGAATCGAAATCCACAGGCGAAACAACGACGCTTAATTCCGCGATTAATTGACCATTCAAGCGTGCCAAGGCTTCGCGGTTTCATTCACGGGGCAACAAAAGCTTGTCGCCGCGCGAGTATCCTTGGCTGGCCTGAAATGGGTAACGTTCGACGGTTCCGGCGAGGGAACTGGGTCCGCTGGATTCGAGGAACGCCAGGGACCGGAATATTTTTTCCACCCTCTTTGTTCGGCACTAGACCCGGCCAGCCGAATAAATCTTCGTCGCTCCTTATTCCCGCAGGAGCGGCGCCACGGCCGCGCGATAAATCCGTCCGGACTGCGAGATCACCGACCGATCTCGTGTAACCACGGCGAATCCGAAATGGCTAATAAGTTTCCAGCGGGGACTCTTTCGCGGGAATCCTGCTATCTCGCCCTCTGGATCACCGCGTTCTCCACCTTCGCGCTCGTTCCTCTTCCCACCACCATTTTCTCTTCTTCCAATTCTCTCCAGAGAATTCCCAAACGTAAGATCGTTATACCCCGACGACGAATTTCGAGTCTCGATTGGAAGGACAATCCAATTTTTGACATTGATCGAACTTCCAAGGTCGACTGCGGATTTTCCAAGGTTGACTGCGAATTTTCCAAGGTTGACTGCGAATCTTCCAAAGTCGACTGCGAATCTTTTAAGGTCGACTGCGAATCTTTCAAGGTCAATTGCGAATATTTTAAGGTCGACTGCGAATCTTCCAACTCGCGGATCGCGTTAGGAGATCGAACGAGGACGCTGCGAGGATAAAACTGGATAAGCCGTATTTTTTTTCGATCCTCATGGCAGTGAGTCATCGATCGAAATAGCGTAACGTTGTAGATCGACCGCGAGTGGTGGTGGGGAGCGATTAACATGGAGTATCTGGGAATTTTTAAGTTCACGACACCAGGCCGTGCCTTTTAAGGGATGCCGGAAAAATCACGTTTTTGTTTAGTTAACGATTCGTGCACGGCGGAGAATAAACCACGAGTCAAGTACCAGTGTACTTAATGATCGTAACCGACGGGCAGGCTCGTAATAATTACAGCGAGGATTTTCAGGCTCGTATTAACTCGAAAGTTTCTTTCCGACGCGCCTCGTAATTAATGGAACGTTAACACTTGATCCCTTCGTGGCGCGTTGCTAATGATCACTCGCAGGTAACTGTACGGCCTATTCGTTCGGCGCATGGCGAAGCGTTTGACAAATACGACCGCCGGTCGGGCGCTTTTTCTATCCCACGCGCGAGAGGTCCCACGGACTCGGCTGCATTTGGGTCAGTGCCTCTCGACTCAGACAATCGGACGCTCGGCTGCTGACACCTTGGCTGCGAATTAGCACCTCCGAGTTAGCGCCTCGAGGAACTCGCCTCGCTACGTCACCGTTCCTCCGGGCACCGTTTCGCGAATGACCCACTCGCTGATGGAGACCTCGAGGTCCCGAGGAGCTCGGATCCTTTCGTCGTGGATGAACGGTGAGCGCCGATGCGGCAATGCGTTCTCTTCGAGCACTGTTTGGGTGTGACTTTTGCCTAGCTCGATATCGACGCCACTGTTTCGGCGTCCCGCGAAATTGATCGCCTAGCTGCTTCCCAGATAGTTTTTATTCCACTCGGATTTCGCGAGAACTGCTAGCGATGCTCGTAAATCAGGCCCCCCGCGACGTTTTCGCGAATATTCGAGACTGGTCTCGACCCTGGAATCGAGTTTACGATTTTTCCACGATTCCTTCGGGGTCAAAAATAGGATCGCACGTACCACGAGGTTGGAAGGAACGATCATCGAGCCTGGTTACGGAATCGACGCGATTCTTCTCAAGTTAGAGGCGTGTAGGCTAACGCTCGATCGGGTTGGTTTCCATGGCTGGTCTCTCGGGCCGCGTCACCTTTATGGAATGCCTCGGCAAGGTCCGACTTTGTGCCCACGACGAAGAAAAGAGAGGCACCCGTGCCGCGGTAGGCCCGTGGAACGCTCGTGGAAGGAGCGTCGCCCTAGACATCAAAGAGAGAGACTGCTTCGTAAATCATGCCCCGGTCAAAGTACGGAAGCGTGAAGTTTTACAAACGAGAGATAGCTGTATCTGCGTATTCACGTGCATCCGACGCGATCCAGCCGCGTGTTTACCATTCTGCCCCCGTTGCAGCTCGCTTCTTTCCACGATTTCCCTGAATAGCATCGAGATACGGTACCGTTCCGCGTGATTTTTTCACCAGCCTTTCGCCTGTTCGCTGTCAAACGTCGAATTTTCCTTCGTTCACCCGGCCAACTCGAAACCACTCGAAGGAATCGATCCTCCTCGCAAGGCCCGTCGCGTCTTCGTAGCCTGGAACGTGGAATTTCGCGGTATTTCCACGAGAAACTGGAACAACGGTCAACTCCGACTTGACAGCGGTTAGATCGACGGGGCCTCCGACGGTGACCGATCGCGATCGGATCGATGGAATTCGCCGTTCTTCATGCATAATAGATAGACGCGAGGATGACGCTGTAGGTTTTTGTTTGCAAATTCGAGCTTCGTCCCTGTCCGTCTTGGTTCTATAGTTGGCAGCGTGGCAATGAACGAGACCGTGTTTCATCCAGGCGCAAGTAGCGCGCCAAGAATTTGAAATGATTTTGGCTCGAGAGGGTCGACGACCCGTTCACCGGCGAGGATAGAGTCCGTGAAGAGATCGATTCACGAACCTGTTTACGGGCCACGCCGGTCAGGCCTCGTTACACGGGCCTCGTAAAACGTTCCTTCGGATTCCACCGTTCCAAAAGCCACCGCGACGTCCTCTACTTTCTCTTATTCGTCATCGTTCCACGGGTTTCGATTTTACCCCGTTCCACGAGCGATCACCGCGCGATTATTTACGACGTAATAATTCACTCGCCTCGACGATGCTTTCTTCCGATTTCCTCACCCTCGAATCCTCCGTTGGCCTTTGATCCGCGTTAACGCGGTTAATAAATAACGCCGATAGATCAACCGTATGCAAATTCGACGGGCTCTAGAGACAACGGCGCGAGCGTGGAGCGGAATTTGGTTAGAAGTGGATGACCGAGGTTCGCAGGACCCGGGGTCCACGGCTGGATCGACGCTCGAGCACGCAGCTGGAACACGCTCTTGAACGTGATCTTGAGAGAAACACGCGGTCGAACGCAGGCGCGTGCATGCGTCGTTAATTCGCTGCAATTGACAGGCCTGCCACGGAACCGTTCTAGCTGATCGTTGAGCGGGAAGATAATCCTGGTGGCGCGCGGTCAGGAACGCGTAACCTGTCCCCGTCACCTTCAATTTTTCTTCCAGGCCCCGGGCAGATGCGGCGGCAGCCAGCGACCGGTCGGGAGAAATGGAGCAAAAATTTCCTTGAAATTGATCGAGCGAGGCTGTTACGACTTTCCGAGCATGGCCGTAGTTTCGTGTCGCGGATAACTTATCGTCCCACGGTTTTAACGCCGATATTTCTCCCTGGTCGGCTAAATATTCCCGGGGGTTCGGGGATGCGGGCCCGGCCATCCGGCCTTTCTTCGTTTACATTCTATCCTCGAGCTCGATTTAATCTGCCGCCGATGGGACGTCCCGGAAACCGAGAGTCTCCGAAATGGATCGCCTCTGGAATACTCGATAAACACGCCACGGGTACAACACAAATCATGGCAGAGTGCTCGCTTTCCAAAATAAATTTCTCGTCGTTACTTTCCGTGTCTTTCCTAGCCGCGTCGTCCCTAGCGTTCCAGAGCAACGAGAAATAAATTTCTAAACGAGTGGCACGCGCAAGAAAGTCGCGCGGAAGTCAAAGGTGGTCGCGGCGTGGAAACGACGCTGAACGACGACGTCCTCTGGCCGCCAAGTCCACGAGGACGGGATTCCAGCGCGCGGATGGAACGCAGGGGATGTAACGGATCATCGAGATTGGAAACGGTACTTTATTCCTGGCCGGCTTGCTTGCAGCTCTCGCGCATGTTAATGCGCCATGGTGTCGCTACGGTTCTTTGTCCTTGACGGTTCGCGTCCACGCGCTGCGCGCCTTCGATCCGCTCATCCTTCGGGATTAGAGAGACCGGCAGCGGAGCTCGTGGGAACCTGTTTGCGGAATCCTCGGCGAATTCCGCGTCGAGAACTCGTCCAGTGTAACACGCGCTTCCACGAAACCCGTGACGTAATGCAAGCCGGTCATAGAAGCCGACCTTGATTTCTCTTTTTCTCCCGACCGAGTCGTCCCTGCCGCGCTCCGGCTATTAGAGTAGCGGTCAGTAGCGGTAGCTGCAGTTACTTTCGGATTGATCCACGTTCCTCCGATGGCACGTTACGGCCTGCCATTGCCAGGGACGAGAACCAAGAGAGGAAACGATTTCCGTGGCGGGAAAGCAAGAAAGAAGGATACCTAATCGACGTCTACGCGGACTGCGCGAGTCGTACGAGCTTTGGTCGTCCGTCATTGTGGAACCGAAGTACGCAGCGCCATGAACTTTCGTTCGACGAACCAATAAATCCGTCGCGCCGTTTCACGCTAGTTTTCCGGTTAATATTTACCGGAATAACGTATATAATGTCGCGAATCGAGCCGTTAAGCGTTGAAAGACAACGTTGTTATACATTGTCACTTTTGTCTCAAAGCGGCTCCGAGGTTTGGGACCGATATAAAATAGTTGAGAGATGTCATGGACCAATCATTTATTCTTTTTGATTTATTCTTTACTGCGATCATACCCGGGGTCCACGGCTGGATCGACGCTCGAGCACGCAGCTGGAACACGCTCTTGAACGTGATCTTGAGAGAAACACGCGGTCGAACGCAGGCGCGTGCATGCGTCGTTAATTCGCTGCAATTGACAGGCCTGCCACGGAACCGTTCTAGCTGATCGTTGAGCGGGAAGATAATCCTGGTGGCGCGCGGTCAGGAACGCGTAACCTGTCCCCGTCACCTTCAATTTTTCTTCCAGGCCCCGGGCAGATGCGGCGGCAGCCAGCGACCGGTCGGGAGAAATGGAGCAAAAATTTCCTTGAAATTGATCGAGCGAGGCTGTTACGACTTTCCGAGCATGGCCGTAGTTTCGTGTCGCGGATAACTTATCGTCCCACGGTTTTAACGCCGATATTTCTCCCTGGTCGGCTAAATATTCCCGGGGGTTCGGGGATGCGGGCCCGGCCATCCGGCCTTTCTTCGTTTACATTCTATCCTCGAGCTCGATTTAATCTGCCGCCGATGGGACGTCCCGGAAACCGAGAGTCTCCGAAATGGATCGCCTCTGGAATACTCGATAAACACGCCACGGGTACAACACAAATCATGGCAGAGTGCTCGCTTTCCAAAATAAATTTCTCGTCGTTACTTTCCGTGTCTTTCCTAGCCGCGTCGTCCCTAGCGTTCCAGAGCAACGAGAAATAAATTTCTAAACGAGTGGCACGCGCAAGAAAGTCGCGCGGAAGTCAAAGGTGGTCGCGGCGTGGAAACGACGCTGAACGACGACGTCCTCTGGCCGCCAAGTCCACGAGGACGGGATTCCAGCGCGCGGATGGAACGCAGGGGATGTAACGGATCATCGAGATTGGAAACGGTACTTTATTCCTGGCCGGCTTGCTTGCAGCTCTCGCGCATGTTAATGCGCCATGGTGTCGCTACGGTTCTTTGTCCTTGACGGTTCGCGTCCACGCGCTGCGCGCCTTCGATCCGCTCATCCTTCGGGATTAGAGAGACCGGCAGCGGAGCTCGTGGGAACCTGTTTGCGGAATCCTCGGCGAATTCCGCGTCGAGAACTCGTCCAGTGTAACACGCGCTTCCACGAAACCCGTGACGTAATGCAAGCCGGTCATAGAAGCCGACCTTGATTTCTCTTTTTCTCCCGACCGAGTCGTCCCTGCCGCGCTCCGGCTATTAGAGTAGCGGTCAGTAGCGGTAGCTGCAGTTACTTTCGGATTGATCCACGTTCCTCCGATGGCACGTTACGGCCTGCCATTGCCAGGGACGAGAACCAAGAGAGGAAACGATTTCCGTGGCGGGAAAGCAAGAAAGAAGGATACCTAATCGACGTCTACGCGGACTGCGCGAGTCGTACGAGCTTTGGTCGTCCGTCATTGTGGAACCGAAGTACGCAGCGCCATGAACTTTCGTTCGACGAACCAATAAATCCGTCGCGCCGTTTCACGCTAGTTTTCCGGTTAATATTTACCGGAATAACGTATATAATGTCGCGAATCGAGCCGTTAAGCGTTGAAAGACAACGTTGTTATACATTGTCACTTTTGTCTCAAAGCGGCTCCGAGGTTTGGGACCGATATAAAATAGTTGAGAGATGTCATGGACCAATCATTTATTCTTTTTGATTTATTCTTTACTGCGATCAGACCAAACGGGTAGAACTTTATTTTTTACCATGTTTCCAGACATCGGACTATAATTGTATCGTGTTTCTAATTGTTCCTACCCTAAATTAAAATTGCCATTTCGCCTAGACCAAACGGGTAGAACTTTATTTTTTACCATGTTTCCAGACATCGGACTATAATTGTATCGTTTCTAATTGTTCCTACCCTAAATTAAAATTACCATTTCGCTGAATACCTGTACACGGTGAATACCTGAAGCTTTGTAGGAACGCATATCCGTAGTTGCGAAGAAGAAAAGCATTTTTACATTCTGAGGGACATCGAGAGTCCCGAGTCAATGGGGCCTGGTTTACGTCTTTACGACCAACCCCTCGTAAAAAAAAGTTCAGTTTTTTGGCGACCCCAGAGCGATTTGGACCGTTTCCTCGGCACCAGCCTCCCCTGGGCATAATAAACCTCGACGAAAACCGACATAGTGCATTTCGTTTATTAACCCCCACGATATCCCTTATAGGTTTTTATCTATTATAATACAAAGGGTAAATGTGTTTGATCGAATGTAGCGTATCTGTCTTGCTGATTTCGATTTGACTTCGTTTTTATCTATTTTATCATATCCTATCTCTAATTTTCATGTCCTGGTGGGAGTTTGGACCGATTCGGGCCTGTATGCCCTTCGTCTATCGATGATCTATACAGTCTCTTACTAGGGCCTAGTCCAAGAAGTGTCATGGTGGTCCGAGTGTCCACGAATTGTGGAACGCTGATAGTGAAGAAGTAAAGCAGAGTTTCAATGACCAGACCCCCCTTGTGCATAACAAACTTCGACGAAATCCGACATAGTGCTTTTCGCTTATTTAACACCTTCACACCAGCATGTGCACCACTAGTGTCTCATGCTTCAATGTTCCATCGAAACAAAAGTTTAGTGTAAACTTTTTATTGTTATATACGTGATATTTCGTTTTTCAAATTGACTTACGCCACTTTCAAAATAAACAGTCGACATATCAGATTAGTGGCCTAGGGCGTTTGAATACGCGCGCCACCCCACAGCGAGGAACACAAAAATCAGCACCGATGTGATCGTGTTAATCCCTCGCGATATATCCCTTCGGTTTCTCCGTTTTGTTGCTACGATTTTGCTCGGATCGCCGAACGGAATCGTTTGTCCGGGAACATCTTCCCAGGCGATGGGCCGTCACGATGGCGCGAGTCGGCAAGGTATCGTTGGCTAATGTCGAGGGTCGGCCAATGCGATACCGGCGGATAAAAGCAGGACCGGAAGCGGGGCAATTATTCAGTCGAGCGACCAGCTCGGGTCAATTGTCCTGATCGCGTTCACGGTGGCCGCTGTCGACAGGAAAGCATACTCTCGCTCGGATTAACCTTGTCGACGCTATGGTCCCCCGCATACAGTGTCGTTCATAATTAATGCGGCCGACGTCGCGACGTCAGCCGAATCGTTCCCACCACCGCTTGGGATTAGAACAATTTGTTCCCGCAAATAATGCAGGCCGAAATCAGGCCTGTTCGACGCTCGTCCAACGTCTAGCTTCGACGTTGCTTCGCCCATGGCGATGGCTTTTCATTTCCGCCATGGTTTCCCGCGGGGGAGCAAGTTCCCGTTCGAGCGGGAAAGTTTAAAGAATAAAAATCGTGGAAGTTGGTCACGGATCTCGTGAATTTGAAACGGGATCTCGTCCGTTTGGCGATCGCCCGGAGGAATTCCTGGGCCCGGAGCATCGCGAGGAAAAATTCTTTAAAACTGACCGACTCCTGCAGTCTGGTCTCGCTCCTCTATCGCTCTATCCGCGTCGTTTCACCTCTGAAACGAGCAACCACGTCCCACGAGAACTTCCAAGAAGCTTTATCCACGACGACGAGGGGAACGTTCGTTATTAACAATTTCGTTTCGAGACACGCCACATCCTCGGCGACTCGCCGCGTTTCGATCTCGACGCGGAGCAACGGAAGCCGCGAGAAGCCCCGTTAACGAGAGCCGTGGTTACGGCGTTCGCGAGATGAAGCATCGCGCGTAAGAAGGGAAAATTTCGTGGAATATTCAGGATTAAATTCGCTCGCCGCGCTCCCGAACACCGGATAATTTATTCAACTCGTTCGTTGATCAAACTTCGTTGCTACGAAACGGCGTTAACGATAAAGCATCGCTTTATCGGGCAATTTATAGCCGCCGTTCTTCGTTCAACTTGCCCGAACACTGCCAACAGATTTCCCTGTAAACGTGTGCGGCAAAAAGAAGCAGACGTTTAATTATCTTTTTATCCCACCCTCGAGATGCATCGCGAGATTGCGTTTCGACTGTGCTGTCGAAAATTTACTAGTTCCGCGATGGCCGCGCTCTAGAGCCCTGTACAGGGTGTCGTGCGAGTAATCGTTGAAGAGACAAGTTTAGCCGGAGACAAAGATCAATCTGGTTTATCAGATACAAGTTCCTAGAACGAATGTTTGCATAAATATTGGAAGTTTGGGCGAACCGCGTCGCGTATCCTCTTGTTGGTGTCTCAGAGGGGTTGATCAGTCTCTCGAGAGAAGCATTAGAAGGGACCATCATTCTCACCCTCGTCACTAGATGGATCGCAACTTTAGGGAGGTTCGAGGACCTCCGCTTTCTGTACATATAATTTCCTTTTCAATAGTATCCCCGTCTAAAGCAGGACCTGCTAGGTAGCCTTACCGACGAGTCCACTAGTAGAGCAGGTCCAGGACGCAACCCTTACTTTTCCTTTCGTCCCTTCTACTTTAGAATCCCCTATAAAACAAATATACCTTCCTCGAGAAATAAGACTTGGAAAGAGAATATATACGTCTCGTAGTTATTTTACTATTAGAACCCCATAATTCCAATAGCCGTCCAATATATAGTCTTGCAGAGGGTGTCGCGCGAGTAATCGAATTCTCACCGCCAGTCGACCACCTCGATCATCCGTCCCCTGCTCGCCGAGTTGCAACCGATCCGTTAGAGGGATCGCGAGTCGATGATTCCCGCGATCGATTCGACTACGAAGCGGAGTGTTCCGCGAGGTCATGGCGAATGTGCGAAGTCACTATTCCGCGTGGAATCCCGTTACGAACCTCTTTTGTTTCCACGTCGGTCGCGACTAGCGTAATTCGCTGATCGAAACGAACGCCGGAAGTTGGCGCTCGGCGTCTGCGGGAAAACGAAGACCGACGCGGTTGCACGGTCAGTCTTGCGGCAGGGACACCGCTTCGTGTAGGTGGAGCGGTTCTCTCATGCGCGATGTTGCACACGTGCGTGGAAGAAACTCACCGTTCACCGGCGCTGCACGCCGCTGGCATGGCGGCCGGTTAAGAATCGGACGATTACTATTTCGCCTATTTCCTTTCAGGGTGATGATGTAACGGGACTTTCGCTGTCGCTGCAGTGAAGCAACGATGTCCACGCACTGCAACCGCTTCGTGCAGAACGCCTGGAAGAAGGAACTCTGTTCGAACTGCTTCAAGCCGCGAGAGGAGCACACTCTGCCGGATGACACGTTCCGGGTGAACATCGGCAAGGCCCTGAACCACGCCAAGACTGATAATGTTAAGATACAGGTAATCTGCTGGCCGGATGGTCCATTTGCTCTGGAATTTTCGGCCAATTCATTCCGGCAGCCGGATGTTTCGGCTCTTAGTCACGCCAAGTTCGTCTCGAGGTAGAGAGATTATATTTAGGGCAAAGTATCGGTTGCATACCGAGAATAGTCCCGATGTTCGGATTTTCCGGGCGTTCTGTTATCCGAATAGCGTATCACGATGTAGAAGGTTACGTATCGCGTGCCATGATCGTTGAAATCCTAATCGCAACTGTTAGAGGCTTCTAATCTCCCGCGCCATGTTGCTCGACGCTTCTAGCGGCATCTGCAGCGTTTTAGGCAATTCAAATAAAACCTAACGGTGGAAGTCACTTTCTCCAAGCTATCACAAAGGAAGCACGCATAGTTATTCCGATTGTGATGTATCCCTTGTAAAACATAAGCCATCTACCGTATTTCGCAGCAGCAACGACTCGATGGGAAGTAAAATAAAGGAAAACGCGTGGTTTCTAAAATCTAGATACGAAGAAGGGGAATTAATTAGGCGACGTTGCGTCGGTCGTTATTCCAAGCACGTACGAGCGTTTGCATCTATTGCTAATTTTCTGCCCCCCGATGGAGTCCGCTGCTAACCGGAAAAACTCGCGGTCGTTCCGCTGCGACGTATCCGGAGGTTGGTACTAATGGAATTACCGGAACAGGGCAGGAATAGTCGCGGTAATTGGTAATGATATCGGGACACGTGGAAAAACCAGCTTCGATACGACGGTAATGGGGGGGGGGTCTCTAGTCGGAATTAGCATTCCGCTGGCCGGTTATCGGCCAAGGAACTCGAGGGTAAACGAGAAAATCGAGGGTAACTAGCCTACCTGGCAGCCGCGGTTATCGTTTCCGCGCGAGCAAAATGGCGCGCTGTCGCGATCGGCAGGCGGCGAGCTAACTGTTCCCGGCTGGAAAATTGTTACAAAGTTCCGGCCGCGAATCGCGCGGCATTATGGCAGCGGTATCAAGTTCGTAAAACTGGGTCGTTCGAGCAAAGGACCGACGTGCACGCTCGTTCGTCGGGAATTCCTGGTCGCCGCTGGTAAGAAGAGAGAATTTACGTGTAACCACGCGGACCGTAATACGCCGCGATGTCCAACGAGCTTTTTGCCTACGAATCGCGTTCGCCTTTCCCCCGGCCGCAATTCCACCCCAACTTTTGCCCCGCCCCGCGTGTCGCGTTTTCTTATTCCCGCGAAGACGCGTTGGAATTCCGGTTACCCGATTCCGCGCGGATGCTGCGCGGGAGTAGGGGCAGGAGGAACTTTGATTAAAGGACGACGGGAGATGTTCAAACAGCGGGTAATGGAAGAAAAATCTCCGACGAGAACACGGACGAGGAGACCGAGAAGTAAGCGTTCGGTTCGTGGATCGTCGGTTTCAATTAAGCGAATCTCGCCGGCGGTCCGATACTTTGCGCGCTCGGTTCTCATGGTGGAAATAAGGGAGGAAGAGGGCTCTCTCCGCCTCGTCCCCGTTGATATTCCATTCAGAAGACCGGCTGAATCGCGGCGTGTGACGTCCTCATTGTCGAGGAATTCTAAATTTACACGATGCACGCGTCCACGTCAGCCGGTGACAAGGGTGAACGCTTAATCGCGCGACACGCGCGGCAGCGTCCACGCTAGAGAGGGTAGGCGTTGTTCCACGAGGGTTTAACGCTGCACGTGGGCGCGTTCCGTCGAACGAAACTATATCGCTCGCCCACGCGAGAGACATTTTTTAAATTTAACCCCCGCCCGTTCGCGCGCAAGAGATCGGGGAAAAGCGTAACGCGCGAAAGGGGAGAAAAGACGCGAGAGAAAATGCGAAACGCGACGCGTCCAAGCACTTTCTCCGGCCGGCTAATCTCGAGACTCTTCGATATCCGGCGAGATGGAAAATAACGCGTCCGAGAGCGATCTTTCTCGTCCGAGCGGACATCGGAGAGGATATCCAAGTGTGTCGATAGCATCCGGCGAAAGGAACGCTCGAAAGAGGGGCTGGCTGAAGGAAAAGTGGGCGAGCCGTGAGAGAGGGAAAGGGGTGAAACTCGAGCGAGAAAATTGCAAAGGTGTCCAGGCGGACGAGACCGCGGCGACGTTAGAGGTTGCTTCTTCGCGATGACGCTTTTGTCGAGTCGTCGCTTTCGAAAGAATTCGCACCGTCATTTCGATGATCCCTCCCTCCTCCATTCGCTGACTCGTGTTATGAAACGCGAACAACGTCGACGAATATTCCCGCTAGTCGATAGTTTCTTGCCGCGCTGGCCGGCGAACGCTCGAGAGTTCCGAAATAATCCTGCGGACGAAAATCGCGAGTAACGTCGTTGAATAATTCATCGGGGCTATCATTAACGCCAGCTGACCAACCGAAAGTTCCTTCGTCCTCCTCGCCGGAAAAACAGCCTTTTTGCACCGGCTGCACCGACGTCGCTGATCCAACTTTGAGCGACCAACTTTCATTTCCTGGCCGACGGTGATAAGACGTTCGAAGTGTGCGCGGAGACCCCTTAACCAGATCCCGAATACAATTTCTTCCGAGTCCGGACGAATTATCAGACGGATTACCACGGGATAGAGTGGCACGAACGATTATAACTTGCTTAAGCCGACTTGGGATCGCGCTCCTGTCCAACAATAATATTTAATTCCTGTCGAAGCGTCGGGGATTGGATCCGGCGAATCTGCAAATTGCCTGGAAACTCGTCGAGTGGTAGACGCTTGATCGGCGCTGTCCAAGATTATAATTCATGCCTGTCATCTGGAGAATCGTGGTAACGTGTCTTCGAGCGTTAGGATTCGCGTGAAAGTTGCAACCTTCTTCCAGATCACATTATACGTGCCGCATTTCGTTTCTTTGTATTCTCGTGACGCTTTGACTGTCGCGGTGATCATTCGTGACCGGCCACGGTTTCTTCTCTGACGCCATGGTGGTCATTGGTGACCGCTTAGATTTGTAAAAATTTAATGAAAATTGACAGTTAGTCGATCGTCAACCGTTACCAAGGCGCCACGGTGGTCATCCGCGACTGTCAATAAAATAAACGCTCTATCGGCTAAGAATGCTGTCTCGTATCACCAATTAATTATTATTCTGTCATTACATGCTTTGTATAATAAAAATACTGCCGTGGCGTCCTGAGCGAAACATGCGATTTCAATGTGGCAGTCAAAGAGATAATTTCCTCGACTAGAACGAACCCGTCCATCTTATCGAAATTATACAAATTCGCGGAGAAATTGTTAAAGATTTCAAAGTTCCTTTCCTCCCTTTCGTCTATATATCGTCATAGATTTAACCCTTTCGCAGTGTGGTAAAGTTACGAATTCAGGTCCAAAAGTGTCCACTTTTTTTTCAATGTCCGAAAACACTTCGGCACGTAATAAAAAATGTAGGAAAACCGTGGTTTATACGTATCTCGTTAGGAATTAGTTCATGCTATAGTGCTTGACGCTCTGCCCGTGACTGTCACGGTATAAACTGTTAATGGGTTAACGAAACTTCATAAAAAGGGTTAATAGTAAGTTTCCGTAAGAAAATCCGGAATATTCAAGACCTTTGTCGTTTGCAGAGTATCCTGCGCGGCAAGCCGGTCTCCCAGAGAGACCAGAAGAAGAAGAACGTCGCGTTCACGGACCACCTGACAGAGATAATCGGATACGGCGGCGATGACTTCTTCTCCGACGGCGAGGAGGAGGACGAGCAGGACTTCGCGGAGTCGTTCAGCGGAGACGACGACGCGCTGCCAGACAGCGAGGAGGACAGGGCTCTGGGCAACCTGACGCGTGCCAATACCAACTTCAACACCATCACCGCTAATTTGACAGAGATCATCCCGGCGACCGAGACGAAATCGTCCACGACGACGAGATCCTTCGCGTCGTTGATGCTGGGAAGGATACAGAAGGACTCGGAGGGCAAGAAGACTACGTTGCTGGTCTCTGTCACGCCGTTTGGCGGCGACGAATCCGTGCCAACGGCGAAGAGACCCAGCGACAAGAAGGTGAACGGGTTCGTCAACGGGCTCACAAATTTCACCAGGTACAAGACGAGCGAGAGTACCGACAGGTCAGAGGTTGGTATCACGTCTTGTTTTAGAAAGAAAATGCTTGCCTGTCAATGGTGGAGGGAATTATTTTAAAAAGTTTCTCCCCGATCTTTGGTAATTTTGCAGACGACGCCAAAGGGCACGAAGAAGATCGACGTGGACGCGAAGAAGGAGGAGAAGAAGGAGCAAAAGTACTCGTCCGGCATAGAGAAGATCGTGGACATGCCCCTGATCACGTCGAACAATTTAATTTCTGTCATCCAACGGAACGAGACGGGAGAGGGTGACGACGCGAAGGATAAAACGACGGAATCGAACGCAGGCAACGGCGAGAGGAGCCTGGAAGCTGGTAAGTCGGACAAGAAGGGTGCCAATATCCCTCGCAGCCAGGCGACCAAGAAGTCGAGCGAGAGCGAGAAGCCGAAGACACCCGGGAATGTCTCGCAGAACGGCGCCAGGATCGAGTACGACTTCACCGGGAAAATTGCGAAGAAATCGCTCGAGGTATCCAGAGTGGAGAACGACTCCTCGGACAGGGGTATCGAGTTGTCTCTGTCGCCTCTGAAGAACGAGGTCGAAGAAGCGGCTGAGAGCGACAGATCCATGATGGTTCGAGGAAAGGACGTCGGTAGAAGCAACGCGTCGCTAATCGAGGCGAGAAAAGTCGCCAAGGACGATCCGTCGTCGCTCGAGGTGCGCAAAACAGACGGCGAAGTTGTTTCCGCGGAGAACAAGTTCAGTTTCGAGGAAAGTCGAGAGTTGGCCGGTGAACCGGATGGAAAGGCGGACGAAGAGGACGTGACGGAACCGCCGGCGCTGCCAAAGAGTCCGCCACCTATCGAGACCAGGCCAGCTTATCACGGCGACACGTGTAAGTCGTCGATCATCGCTACGGAACCGAGACCTTCTTTCTTGCACGGCGCGGTTCACTCGGAGTCGAAGGTGAAACCCGTCGTACCTCAGAAACCGAGTAATTTCTTGGCCAAGAACACTCCCGTCGCGTCGTCCGACGCTAATGCGAAGAAGAGTTACGTACTGCCTCCGCCTTCGGTTCAGAACGCTGCCAATAGACCTGCTCAGAGTACAGGTACCGATTTACACGCTCTTTTTCTTTCTCGTAAAGTCTTTTTATGTATAACACAAGCGTCATCTCGATAATCGCGCGATCGTTGCGTCATAGTCACGGCTATACCGCGATTAGACGTAAGCAGATGAGAAAAACGCTGTCATGCCTGCCATTAGTCTGGCGCGAACTTCTGTCAATCGATTAAAGACTGCGACTGCGACTGATTCACAGGTGCAAACGTTGTTGTCCCGGCGTTGGAACAGATAACCTCCCGACTAATGGCTACCAAAGACAAGTCCGAGGAACAAGTTCCGAGTTCACCGATGGACCAGGTCCGCGGACCTTTCAACGAGAACGGTCAGAAAGACACGGAGCAGCGCGAGAACGAGATGTCTCGAGCACAGATCGGCTCGAAACCGGTGTGTCGAGCGGTGGAGACAAAGTGGTCGGGCGTCGAGACGGCGGCGTCGAAAACGTCCTCGGGAATCAAGCCGAAGACGCCTTCGAGCGTGGCGAGAAGTCAGACGGCGGATACGGGAGACGTCGGCGAGAGTGCAGAGGTCGAGGAAGAGATTCTGGACGCGCAGTGCTCGACGACCGAGTCGATACGGTCGCCGAACAAAAGAAGAATGGCCCCGAAGCCACCGGCGGCTGATTCCGTGGAGGAACTGGCTCCCAGTTCCACCCTGTTCGCCAGGAATCCCGGGGCGAATTTCAAATCGGACTCTCCGGTGGTGAGAGAAAAAGAGAAGGGGGAAAGAGCCTCTTCGTGCAGTCCAAAGTTCCGGAAGGCTGTCTCGGACCTGCCCGATCCGACCAGCGCGCAAACGTCGGATCCAGCGTCCAGAAGAACGATATCCTTGTCTCAGGATAGCCTGACGAGTGGGCCGGAAGTGAGAGAGGAGAAGAAGAGGGGTAGATCCCGTTTCTCTCTGAAGAGATTCCTCAGAATGGGCTCGAGAAAAGACGTAGATATGGTCAGTGGTCACGTGTCGAACTCGAGGATCGACGAAATACCTTCGACGCCGCAACCCAAGCCACGATTAGAGATTATTCATCCGCTGGAGCTGGATGGCGCTGCTGTTGAAGTGGTGGGGAACGATCGGATCAGCAGGATAAGCGAAGATCAACCGGATTCCTGTGGTCCCAGGAACGACGCTGGACGAGCAACTCGATCGCCGTTGTCCGTCGGATCACACGCTGCCGGTGAGTCTCCCTTTTGACACTCGATAGCTCTATCCGATAGCGTTTTATCATTCAGAGGCATCGAGGAGCGGTCTTTTCGGAATTTCCTTCGTAATTTCGGCTCGCTTACATCCAGCCTTGATAACTCTGCTTTGTCTCTCGATCTAGTCAAACGCGTAGGGTCTTCGGTTCCGATTAATATTCGAGCAGAGGTCATCTCGTTTCGCGATCGTTGAGGGCTCGAATTCTTCGAACCAGGCGTTGAATTTACAAGGATCTTAAGCCACGTTATTCGTCGCGATGTTACAGTGAGACCCGGAAAACCACCGCCACCGCCAAGGAACCAGTCCCTGGAGGATTGGTCGAGACTGGATCCAGCTAGCAAACCGGTCAGACCACCACCGCCACGCGTCGAGACCAAACAACTACCGTCGAGGAGCGACAAGTCATCCTCGAAATCGTCGTCCTCCTCTTCCACCTCGTCGTCTTCGACGTCCTCGTCTTCGTCGTCGTCGTCGTCATCCTCGTCGTCGTCGTCGTCCTCGTCGACCTCGTCGTCATGGCAGCCCGCAGCCTCGACCACCTCAGACTCGATTTACGCGAATCTGGGTAAGTTCAGGCCCATACAATGTAACTAATGATTATCCACGGCAAGTCTCGATGTTGTAACAGCCATACTCACACGAATCCTCGCGCCAGCTGCTTCCTTGACGAATTTACATTTTCTTGCGAGTACGTCCGATCGGGAATAATCCTGTAACGCTGGATAACGGTGGTTAACTCTCACCTTCCCTCACGGTCTTTTTCTTCGTTCCTCGTTTCTCCGGGTCGACGTACGGTCGTCGTGAAATTGCCGTTTCTTTAGCCGGACTCCTCCATTTTTTCGTAATTTCGACAGTGCCGCTCGTTTGCTCGCGCTTGGACACGAACGAAGATTTAGATGATCGATGAAGATGAACAGCCGCGAGATCCTTCATCCTGGGACCACGCGAATTAGTCAGAATGATAATATCTTCTCGAATACGTTCCCTTAAACTTTGCTATATGCCATACGCGTTTTGTTCTTTTACCATAATTATCTCTCCCTCTTTTTTCTTTCTTTCTTTTTTTTTCTTTTTTTTTTTTTTTT